>NW_015165987.1:25062-34579 GCF_001447785.1 Gekko japonicus
AGCTGCAAGGCCAGCGGCGGCCGGGACCATTGGGGGCGGGGTGTGTGGCCTTATGACACACTTCCGGTGATGTCAGGGGGTGTGGCCTTATGACACACTTCCAGTGATGTCAGGGTGTGTGGCATATGCTAATGAGTTATGCTAATGAGTTCCCCTAGCTCTTTTTCTACAAAATGACCCCTGGGTAGAAGTCATGAGAAGGGCTGGAATTTTCCAGCCAGACTTTGGCTTCGGGCTTCTAGTATCACTAAAAGTACAATGTAAAACAGTCAAATTATAAACATTCTTTGCTGCGTGAAGCCCTGACCTGGATAGCCCAGGCTAACCTAATCTCATCAGATCTCAGAAGCCAAACAGGGTCCGCCCTGGTCAGTATTTGGATGGGGGACCTCCAAGGAATGCCAGGGTTGTGACGCAAAGAAGAAGAGAAGAGATTGGATTTATACCCCGCCCTTCACTACCCAGAGGAGTCTCAGAGTGGCTTACAAACTCCTTTCCCTTCCCCTCCCCGCAACAGACACCCTGTGAGGCAGGTGGGGCTGAGGGAGCTCTGACAGAAATGGCTCTTTTTCAAGGACAGCTCTGGTCAGAACCACGGCTTGCCCAAGGTCATCCAGCCAGGTGCAAGTGGAGGAGTGGGGGAATCGAACCCGGCTCTCCCAGATTAGAGTCTGCGCAAAGGCAGGCAATGGCAAACCACCTCTGTTAGTCTCTTTCCTTGAAAGCCCCACAGGGTTGTTATCAGTCAGATGCTTAAAAAACACCCCAAAACAGTGACCAACCATGATAAAAATAAGATAGAAGCAAAGTCGATGGAAGAAGACCAATCTAGCACATATTAGCTGGTCTCTGAAACTGGGCAAAAGGGTGAACCTGGTGTGACTCTTTAGACATCCACCAAGATTGCGGCTGAGTGCTTGGAAGATGTAAACAGAAGCACTGCCTTGAGGAAAGACATCTGGATCCCTTGCCATGACTGCTCGTAAATGGCTCTGCCTCTACGTGGAGGGAAGTCTCGAGTGGAGTGCCGCAGGGCTCGGTCCTAGGCCCGGTGTTGTTCAATGTTTTTATAAATGACCTGGAGGAAGCTGGGAAAAGGCAGTCCAGTTGACCTGGCTAAATTTTATTCCATTCTACTAAAGGGGGGGGGCTGCTTTGGTTTTATTAGCATTTGGGATGGGGCTGGCTATAGACCACAGAACATTAAAAATATAGTGATAGAACATTTAAAAAACCCTTTATATCCCATTTTCTTCCAGCTTCTACAAGGACAAACCAGAACCGCAGAACTGCAGAGATGCTGCTGAATTCCTCAAGTCACTTAGAACAGCCCCTCCGACCGGATTAACAGTCCCAACCCAACCCAGAGCCAATTTGCCAATTATCCCCTCCACTTTATTTACCTTCCCTTATTTATAGTCTGCCTTTCTCACTGAGGTGCAAGGTGAATGGCACAGAGTAAATCAATACAATCAACAGGACGGCACATCCAGTGAACAGGGCAATAAGACTTGGAGAGGCAGTAACGGGAAAACAAGCAGAAATCTGAAAACGGCTGGAGCAAAACGTCAAGGATTAATTTGACAGGTTACAGATGCAGAAATTACATAGGAGGGTCCTCCTTACACCTACTTCAACCCAGGTGCCAGGTACGGTTGCCAGGTCTCCCCTGCTCACCGGCAGGGGATGGGGGGCAGGGTTGCCAGATCCAGGTTGGGAAATTTGGAGATGTGGGGGTGGAGCCTGGGGAGGACAGGGACCTCAGTGGGGTACAATGCCGCAGAGTCCACCCTCCAAAGCATCCATTTCCTCCAGGGGAACTGATCTCTGTAGTCTGCAGAAGGTCCCTGGTTCAATCCCTGGAATTTCTGGTTAAAGGGCTATTTTTGGGCAGGAACGCACAGGAACGGAGTTCCGGCTGGCTTCCAAGTTGGCCACACCCAGGAGGAACGCATTAGCATAATAGGCCACACCCAACAGCAGGAACTCATTAGGATTGGCTACATTAGGGGTGTGTGGCCTAACATGCAAAGGAGTTCCTGCTACAAAAAAGCCCTGGGTTTCGACAGCAAACAAGGTAAACAGAATAAGAAGCAAAAGGTGGGTGTGGCTGGATGAGCACACTTCTGGTAACATGGGGGAGTGGCCTAATATGCCAATGAGTGGTGCTGTCAGGGGTGTGGCCTAATATGCTAATGCGTTTCTGCTGTTGGGTGTGGCCTATTATGCTAATGAGTTCCTGCTGGGCTTTTTCTACAAAAAAAAGTCCTGGTTAAAAGGATCAGGTAGCAGCTAATGATTGAGAAAACTTCAGAGGACGGTGGAAGACCGGAAGGCCTGGCGTGATCTGGTCCATGGGGTCGCAAAGAGTCGGACTCGACTGTGCGACTGAACAACAACAGCAACAAAGCAGCTAATGTGAAAGACCCTGGAGAGCCGCTGCCAGTCAGAGTAGACGAGACTGAGCTGGATGGACCGACGGTCTGCCGCAGTACAAGGCCGCTTCATGTGTCTCCTGACCCAGTGAAGATTGACACTGGAAGACAAGTTTGTAAGAAAGAGTGTGGGCTGTAAAGTACCCTTACCCTGGAAGGTCTGAAACGTTAAGGCTCAAAGCGACCCTGGAATGACCTTGAAGCACAGGAAACACCCGCACGGTGGCAATTCTCTTTTCGCAGTTGGGCTGCCGTATTCTGGACCAGCCGAAGTTTCTGAAGCCTCAACCCAAATCTCCAGACCATCGATAACAGAATCATGTAGAAGAGTTATCAGTTCTCCTCAAGATCAGGACCACAGTGCACGGAGGAGGCTGAAGTTGGTTCCTTATTCGCACTTCCTTATTCATTCCTTATTCGTTACTTATTCAAGTAGTCATTCAGAAACACTAAGGAGAGAGTTGGAAAGCTCCGAACCCCAAAATAAGAACTGGACCACCACACATCATATACCCCCACATTCACAGGACTCTCCCCTTCAAAGGGAACATATGCTGTATCCTGGCCGAAAGCACGGTTCTGGTGCCAGCTGCTCCAAAGTGCAGTGCCCCTAGCACAGTCACACAGGCAGACACTGGAGCCAGGCAGCACCCCAATATAATCTTTGGAACACCCCAAATGACACATCCCCACACTCTGGGGACTGGGCCCTGCAAGCTGACATACAGTGGCGGCCGGTCCAAACACTGGTTCTGACGTCACACGCTTCAGTACGCAGGGCTTCCCCAAGGCCTGTATTTCAAAGGACATTTGAATAAGGAAGTGCCCCCTGCACACAAAATGAGGTTTCTACCCCCACACCTCATACACCCCCGTCTTCAGCGGACCCTCCCCTTCGAAGTGGACACATTCTGTGTGCTGGTCCAAAGCACGGTTCTGGTGCCAGCTGCTCCAAAGTGCAGTGCCCCTAGCACAGTCACACAAGCTGACACAGGTGCCCACAGGACAGAGAGGCAGACACTTGTTCTGCTGCCAGGAAGTTCACTTCGCAGGGCTTCCCGGAGGGCTGCATTTCAAAGGAGATTCGAATAAGGAATTGCCCCCTGCTGAATGAGGATTAACACTTCTTATTGCAGTTTTGCATCCTGACTTATTTAGTCTAAACTGTCGTTGCATCCTTTCATCTGGATATAACAACGCAAAGATTTCCACCCCAGGCAACCACGTGTCATACACCTCCTGGTTGAGGTGTATTAGGTCCAGACCACCTCTGCTTCTCAGTTGCCTTGAAAGCCCCTTGCTGGGATCACCATACGTCTTGGGTGGGAGACCTCCAAGGAAGGCTCTGCAGAGGAAGGCAAGGGCCAACCACCTCTGCTCCTCACTTGCCTTGAAAGCCCCTTGCTGGGGTCACCATAAGTCTAGGATAGGAGACCTCCAAGGAAGGCTCTGCAGAGGAAGGCAATCGCAGACCACCTCTGCTTCTCACTTGCCTTGGAAGCCCCTTACCATAAGTCTTGGATGGGAGGCCTCCAAGGAAGGCTCTGCAAAGGAAGGCAATGGCCTACCACCTCTGCTTCTCATTTGCCTTGAAAGCCCCTTACCATAAGTCTTGGATGGGAGACCTCCTAGGAAGGCTCTGCAGAGGAAGGCAATGACCAACCACCTCTGCTTCTCACTTGCCTTGGAAGCCCCTTGCTGGGATCACCTTAAGTCTTGTATGGGAAACTACCAATGAAGACTCTGCAGAGGAAGGCAATGGCCAACCGTCTCTGCTTCTCACTTGCCTTGAAAGCCCCTTGCTGGGATCACCATAAGTCTTAGATGGGAGACCTCCAAGGAAGGTTCTGCAGAGGAAGGCCAGAGGCAATCACCTCTGCTTCTCACTTGCCTTGAAAGCCCGTTGCTGGGATCACCACCATATGTCTTGGGTGGGAGACCTCCAAGGAAGGTTCTGCAGTGGAAGGTAATGGTCAACCACCTCTGCTTCTCCCTTGCCTTGAAAGCCCCTTGCTGGGACCACCATAAGTCTTGGCTGGGAGATCTCTAACAAAGGCTCTGCAGGGGAAGGCAGTGGCCAACCACCTCTGCTCCTCCCTTGCCTTGAAAGCCCCTTGCTGGGACCAGCATAAGTCTTGGCTGGGAGATCTCTAACAAAGGCTCTGCAGGGGAAGGCAGTGGCCAACCACCTCTGCTCCTCCCTTGCCTTGAAAGCCCCTTGCTGGGACCAGCATAAGTCTTGGCTGGGAGATCTCTAACAAAGGCTCTGCAGGGGAAGGCAGTGGCCAACCACCTCTGCTCCTCCCTTGCCTTGAAAGCCCCTTGCTGGGACCAGCATAAGTCTTGGCTGGGAGATCTCTAACAAAGGCTCTGCAGGGGAAGGCAGTGGCCAACCACCTCTGCTCCTCCCTTGCCTTGAAAGCCCCTTGCTGGGGTCACCATAAGTCTTGGGTGGGAGACCTCCAAGAAAGGCTCTGCAGAGGAAGGCAGTGGCCAACCAATTCTGCTCCTCACTTGCCTTGAAAGCCCATTGCTGGAATCACCATAACTCTTGGGTGGGAGACCTCCAAGGAAGGCAATGGCAAATCACCTCTGCTTCTCACTTGCCTTGAATGCCCCTTTCTGGGGTCGCCAGGAGTCGGCTGTGACTCGACAACAGTGCTTCTCAAACTGTTTGAAGTGGGACCCACCTCTAAGCTTACTGTACCTCTGGAGACCCCCTCCATGCTACTGCCCTCATCCACATCATGAAAAAGCAGGATCCCACCTCCGTTAAAACCAATTAAGTCCATATTTTATTTTTGGCACTTAGTATTTACGAACAGGGGTCATTTCCTGCAAAAGAGCACAGGAGCGGAGCTCCCGCAGTAAAGAGCCCAGGGGGCGGGCACATGCAACAAGCCCCGCCCCTTCTCCCAGCAGTCCTGGGCCACAAGGAGCATGAGGATCTGCACGTCCCCCCCCCCAATCGCTAGCAATCCTAACCAGGAGCCTGAGCGGTGGGTGTTGCCTTCTGACACACTTCCGGTGATGTCAGGGTGGTGGTGGCATATGCAAATTTGTTATCCTAATGAGTTATGCTAATGAGCTCCTGCACCTCTTTTTCTATGAAATAACCCCAGTTTACAAATATATAGTATTACTGGGCAGCGAGCTGTATTTCATGATGGTTTTATATGTCCTGCAGAGGTGACCCCAAATTTGGCATCCCCTCCCAGAGCCTCCTCTCCCAGCTTACAATATAAGGACTCGTGGGTACTCAATGAAATTGCTCAGCAGTCAGGTTAGAACAGATGAAAGGACGTCCTTCTTCACCCAAAGAGTGATGAACACATGGAATTCACTGCCACAGGAGGTGGTGGCAGCTACAAGCATGGACGGCTTCAAGAGGGAATTAGATAAGCATATGGAGCAGAGGTCCATCAGTGGCTATTAGCCACAAGGTATAGGTAGGAACTCTTGGTCTGGGGCAAGTGATGCTCTGTATTCTTGGTGCTTGGGGGGGCAACAGTGGGAGGGCTTCTAGTGTCCTGGCCCACTGCTGGACCACCTGGTGGCACCTGGTATTTTTGGCCACTGTGTGACAGAGTGTTGGACTGGATGGGCCACTGGCCTGATCCAACATTGGCTTCTCTTATGTTCTCTTTACATAGCTCCCCCTCATCTTCCTATCCCTCCCTCCCGGCTGGTGACTCACCCGCTAGAAAGTCATGGCCCACGTTTGGCTGCTTGTGCCCCAAGGTTTGAGAGCCTCTGTTATACAGCAAGGATGAGCATGAAGGCCCTGTCAACATCGGCTTCTCTTATGTTCTCTTTACGTAGCTCCCCCTCATCTTCCTACCCCTCCCTCCCAGCTGGTGACTCACCCGCTAGAAAGTCGTGGCCCACGTTTGGCTGCTTGTGCCCCAGTTTGAGAGCCTCTGTCATACAGCAAGGATGAGCATGAAGGCCCTGTTGCCTGGCCCATTGGCCTGTCTCTCTGCACTCCTCCCACCCTGTGCTATCACCGAGAGGAAGGGCAAGCTCAGAGTCCCATAGCAGTGGGTGAAAAGGGTGGGGAGCATTTCTATATTAGGTAAGTAGCAGATGGTATATTAGCACCCTAGGAGATATAGTCAAGTCGCAAGCCCAAGCCTTTGATTTCTCATCCCACCGGCTTGGAGAACTCAGCTTCTTCCTACTTCTCATTTCCCCAGAAACTCAGAGAAGCAGATAGAATGTGGGACTTGTGACTATGGAGACCTGGGTCTAGAGCTGTGCTTAGCCACGCAGCTCACTAGATGTGTGATTGTATGTGTCAGGTGCTGTCCAGTCACTATTGACTTACGGTGACCTCATAGAGTTTTCAGGCCAAGTGATTAAGCCCTGAGGTGGTTGGCCATGGCCTTCCTCTGCAAAGTTTTCCCTTGGGATCTTCCGTCCAAGTACTGACCCCGCCTAGCTCCTGAGATGTGATGAGATCGGGGTATGCTATACCATTCCACATCACCAGCTTACTCAATTGGCTTGGATAATTTGCAATTTCTCAGCATAGCCTACAGTGCAGGGCTTTTATGAGGAGAAAATTAACTCCGATACTCTATAACATTTTCGAATATTTGCTGAAAATGTAAGCAGAACGTGGGCACTTATCTTCACATGTGGTTGACGTGGTAAAGCACAAAATTATTGGATGATGATGCAAAAAATGCTACAAAATATTATACAATGATCAATACCATTGAAACCAGAATTGTTGCTTCTTAATATGATTCCTGAAATATATGGAAAAACAGATAAAATAATGTTGATTCACGGTGTAACTGCCACCAGAATACTGTACGCTAGATACTGGAAACAAGATAAAATTCCGGACAAAGTAGAGTTTATATATAAACTGTTAAATGTTGTAGAAATGGATAAGCTAACAACGATGTTAAAAGGGAAAGAAGAAAAACATTTCATAGATTCCTGGTCTAAACTGCATAAATGGATAAAAGATAATGGTTGAAGGTTTAAGTACCTTATTTTCTGTTATGAGAAACAATACCAGTGGAAGTTGCTCACGTAAATGAATGTATTTTTTTATTAGTTGCATTACTTTTGTCTATTGGAAAATAATAAAAAAGGAAATACGAGAAAATTAACTCCACAAATGCTAAACAGGAGTTGCAGCTACAGGATTATTGTGATGTCAAAGGGTGGGGGTCCAACTGGCTCTTCTGCTGTCGAAAAAGGGCAGAGTTGACCACTCACACTGGCTATGTTGGGAATCATGGGGCCCACGTGGCCAAAAATCGTGAGACACTGGGGACTGTAGTAAGGAAGGGGATTGGGTGAGATAAACTGGAAATGCAACCCAGAGACAAAAGGGTGCTCTGCATTTTAAAAGAGCAGCAGAAATGCTCCATCAGGATGGTATGATTGACTGGTAGGGTTTTGTGGTGGGGGTCCGCGGACAGGCCAGAGCTTGGATCCGAAAACAAAGGAAACTTCGGATCCTGGATTCCCCAGCCCCAACCAATAGCCACCAGTATGATTGACTGGTAGGGTTTTGTGGTGTAGATAAGGCTCGGTTCACGGTTGCCCAGTGAGGCCGCCCACAGAAGGGCTCCGGAGCAGAGCCATAGCCCTGAAAGGTTGTTCCCACTTCCGCGTTCATGTCTGAACCATCTCTGACCATATCACACAAACAGAGCCTTACTAGCTTCAACTGGCCCTCTGAAAAAAGGGCCGATCATGTCTTCAGATGTAAAAGGTCATTATAATAAACCGCTCATTGCCAAAGCTTGGATGGGCGCCATCATGGAAGCACCCTCCATCACAGTCCGGAAGCTGGTGGGTCTGGGTGATGAGAAAACCAGAAGATCTCTTGTATTCTCATCTGGGTTCAAGAAGTCATATGAGTTATGGTGGGTGGACCCGGGAATCTGCAACACGCCTGGGCTGTATCCGCCAGGAAACTCAAAATCATGCCTGCTGAAGGTCATTTGCCACTGACTAACTAACACGTCACCGATGACAAGCACAGATTGGCAGTTTATGCCAGGTTAATTTACACAGAGGGTCGAGGAGACGTCATTAGTTAGTCTGTATCCCAAACCGACACCACCACCCCCTGCCTCAAAATTCCCTTCAGCCTGTGAGCTCCTTAGTTCTTGAAGGATGATTCAGAGGTTCGAAGCGGTTAAAGAGGCAGACAGAACCCCAAATAAAATCAGGCCCTTTAGTTATCTGTGCTCAGTGCTTGCGTAAGAGCTTATTCAACAATTGCACAGTTATCATTTCTGATACACAGAGAGTGGGTGGAGGACAGAATTGGCCGCTAACATTGACAGAAAACCCAAGATAGCAAGCGGGGGGGGGGGGGGGGGGAGGGGGAACAGTGGCTGATTCACACACTGGAATTCCTTGTCCAGGGTACTGACTTGGAATATCAATCCTGAGGCAACAGCCTCCGGCGATCCTAAAAAAGAAAGCAAGGAGGGGCGGCAGGAAGTAGATCAGGATCTACTGGTAGGTCTTGGGTTGGTTTGTGGTAAGTCTCCAAAAGCCTCTGACTCAGAAGCGACCACACACGGTGAAATGTAGCTCTTCGGATGAGCCTCATATTCTCCCCCTGGGCTGTACCTATGGGTCAGGGCCCACAGGAAGGCTGCAGAAGCCCTACAGAGAGCCAGTTTGGCGTAGTGGTTAAGTGCGCGGACTCTAATCTGGGAGAACTGGGTTTGGTTCCCCACTCCTCCACTTGCACCTGCTTGGATGACCTTGGGCAAGCCATAGTTCTGACACAGTTGTTCTTGAAAAAGCCGTTTCTGTCAAAAACTCTCTCAGCCCCACCTATCTCACAGGGTGTCTGTTGTGGGGAGGGGAAGGGGAAGGAGTTTGTAAGCCGCTCTGAGACTCCCTTGGGTAGTGAAGGGCGGGGTATAAATCCAATCTCTTCTTCTTCTTCTTCTTCTTCTTCTTCTTCTTCTTCTTCTTCTTCTTCTTCTTCTTCTTCTTCTTCTTCTTCAGCGCTGTCATGTGTTGCTGGTTATTTTGGAAGGCCCTGCTTCTATTGCACAGGCACAGAGAATAAGGGTGCCATGAAAGGTCGGTCA
>NW_015165987.1:35006-35891 GCF_001447785.1 Gekko japonicus
TGCTATTAGGTTTTTTGAACTGCCTTCTTCCAGTAGTTTTTTTTTTTTTGCAACTTTCACCATTGTGCGCATGTGTGTGCATGCGCATATGTGCGATGAATTTTTTTTTTAATGTGCCATGCCGCCACTTGGGCAGCGCGGCTGTCTGGACAGAGCCTGGAGCATTGTCGCGCAAAGCGAGCGTTTGGGTAAGGGATGTGTGATCATCTGAACCCGGTTATAAATATCCCCGATCAAATCTACAGCGGGAACAAAACGTGGTACGCTTGCCATGTGACCACAGCCTGAGACTCCGAGTGAAGCGCAGGGTATACATCCAATCTCTTCTTATTTGGTGATGCAGGGGCCGTCTTCTTTCTTTCTTTAGCACAGGCAGGTTCAGATACTCCCCCCTCACAAAAATTCTCTCTCGTCTTCACCTGGTGGCCACTCCCTAGCCCCCATCACACAGTCTGCTGGCCAGTTCGTAGCACTGGCATTGCCGCTTCCGGTTGCCTGGGATGTCCTGAGGCATGCTGACAGCTCAGTGGGTCCCATTCTGCTTGCCTAAGCATCCAAGCAGCATTCCGGAATGGCTGAGGACCTCTGCCATAGATCCACATGCACGTTCCCTGAAAGGCCAAACGACTCCATGACGCTTGGAGATGCATGACCCCATCCAGGGCTTTTTTTGTAGAAAAAGCCCAGCAGGAACTAATTAGCATAATAGACCACACCCAACAGCAGGAACTCATTAGCATATTAGGCCACACCCATGACCATACAGCTCATTAGCATATTAGGCCACACACACCATGTTACCAGAAGTGTGGTCATCCAGCCACACCCACCTTTTGCTTCTTATTCCGTTTACCTTGTTTGTTGTCCAAACCCAGGACTTTTTTG
>NW_015165987.1:36819-50077 GCF_001447785.1 Gekko japonicus
GGCAGAGACAACGCTGGAGAGGACGAGGAGGAGTAGGAGTAGGAGGAGAGTGATACAAGCTGCTTTGGCCCCCCACTGGGGAGAAATGCTGTGTAGAAATGAAGACAAGACATAAATAAACACTAAGGAAGGAAGGTGCCTCACTCTTTCTCCGTGGGCCTTTTGTGATCAAAACGACTCCATTCCGAACTGCTTATCCCCCCAGCAGACAGGGGCTGGTCTAGGGTTGCCATCTCTGGGATGAGAAATACCTGGAGATTTTGGAGGCGGAGCCTGGGGAGGGCAGGGCCTGGAGAGGGGAGAGACCTTAGCAGGATATATTGCCATAGCGTCCACCCTCCAAAGCAACCATTTCCTCCAGAGGAACTGATCTCTGTCATCTGGGAATCAGCTGCAATAGTGGGAGATCTTCAGGTTTGGCAACCATAGTTTGGACACACACACACGGCCTGTGAGGAAAGGCCTCCTTCACCGCCGTTGCTGGATCTCATCCAGAGTCCCCTAAGCCTGGATTTCTCTTTCTTTAAAAAAAAAAGAACTTGTGGGCACTCCACGAAAGAGTGATGAACACATGGAATTCACTGCCACAGGAGGTGGTGGCGGCTACAAGCATGGACGGCTTCAAGAGGGAACTGGATAAACATATGGAGCAGAGGTCCCACAGTGGCTATTAGCCACAAGGTATAGAGAGGAACTCTCAGGCTGGGGCAAGGGATGCTCTGTATTCTTGGTGCTTGGGGGGACAATACTGTGGGAGGGCTTCTACTGTCCTGGCCCCACTGCTTGGACCTCCTGATGGCACCTGGTATTTTTGGCCACTGTGTGACACAGAGTGTTGGGCTAGATTGGGCTAATCCAACATTGGCTTCTCTTATGTTCTTAAATTGGGGAGATTGGCCACGGAGCTCCCATACAGGGTGGCCCAGCTAAGGCTTCTTTGCCTTCACCATCTCTCAGGACCCACTGGGTCGTTCCAAACCACCCTCTTCCTGCAAAGGTCCAGCTAGACTCACTGGGGGCACAAAACGCGCAGCGGACCAGCAACACGTTCCTAACCTTTCACGAGGTGTCCGGTTTTAGATTCAGAAGGCTGTCTGCAAGACCAATCCGTCACCCAGCCAGACAAGGCGAAAGGGTCCGATGCTGTGGCTGGAGAGGAATGGCAACTAAACACAGCAGACGACCCCCGTCACACCGCGTCTGGTTGTTGACAGCCAGTGTGTTCTGTCTGTTTATTCGAGGCATGGAGATGCTCGTTAATGTGCATGCACAGAGATGTGCTGGGAGAGGAGGAGCCATTTTCTACCCTGCCTTTGTGACGGTTCCCAGGGCTTCTTTTGCTGCAGTCACAATGCCATCGTCGGAATGGCCAGAAGGATCCTTTGAGATGCTCACCCGTGTCTGCACAAACGCTATCGAGTGTCATGCACACCGCTTGCTGGCTTTCCTGGGATACTCACAGGTCAACAGGGATGGATATAATCTAAAATGGCCGTTCGGGATACATTGTGGGACACCAAGGATTGAGCGTACGAACTTGGATTGTACCGATTGTACCAGTGAGCGCCTGTGTTCCCCGAGTTAGTGTGAGCTAGCTCATGGTTTTTTAGCCTCCGTCTCACACATTTTTGTCTTTGCTCAGGAAGGATGGCTCCAGAGCAAACTAATTTATGCACTGGCCAAATCACTCACTCACAACTTTAATGCCAGGGGCCCACAAAGTAAAATTTTTGCTCACAAGACTCCACAGCTTAGAAGGAGCATTGGATTGTGCCTTTCTTTGCAAATACAGAGATGGGAACTGGATAAGAGCTTGGGAGACCACCTTTCCTTGGGAGACCTTGATGGCTGAAGGGATAGAGGAGGCTCTCCCAGATCACAGTCCGCACACTTAACCACTACACCAAACTGGCTTAAGCTCCTGGGTGGGTGGGAGCTCTCATGGTCTCCCTGGAAATCTGACATAGGGTAGGGGGTGGATTTGCTGCCCTGTAGGAGTGTCTCTGGGGGCTGCGGTGGCTTAAAGGTCAAGACACTGAGCTGCAGACCAGAAGGTCTGTAGTTTGGCAGTTTGAGACCCGAGTGCCGCGTGACGGAGTGAGCTCCCATCTCTGGTTCCAGCTCCTGCCAGCCTAGCAGTTCGAAAGCAAGAAATTGCAAGTAGATGAATAGGTACCGCTTCGGTGAGAAGGTAACAGCGTTCCGTGCACCTTGGCGTTTAGTCATGCCGGCCACATGACCACAGAGAAGTCTTCAGACAGCACTGGCTCTTCAGCTTGGAAACGGAGATGAGCACCGCCCCCTAGAGTTGGATTCAATCTCTTCTTGTTGTGCTTCTGCCTCCAAAGGGAACCAAGCCCAATGAAGCACTGGAACTTTTCACTCTCCAGAAATGTGGGGTGAACTTAAATGATATATAGATTCAGGTGGCTAGCCATGTTGGTCTGAAGGAATAGAACAAAATTTGACCCCAGTGGCACCTTTAAGTATGAGGCTTATATACCCAGAATTAAACTTTGTTGGTCTTAAAAGTGTCACTGAACTCAAACTTTAATTACACACACACACACACACACACACACACACACACACACACACAGAGGGTGCGGTCAGACGGCGTGCTGGGAGTGGGTTAAACTGCTCTGGCCCCATGCGGTTTTTTTTTTAACCTGAAGAATCGCGATCACACTCACCTCCTTCTTCTGGATCGCTGCACAGCCACATCGCTCCCCGCCATCCAAACGCGTCAGTGTTGTTTCTCTCTCTGAGTTTGGGCATGCACACAGGCAGCCATCTGTAGAACTAAAATTTTCGCGCGTGCACAGAACAGCGATTTCCTCTTCAACCCGACTGCTGTAACACTTCCCTTTAAACTTTAAAGGAACACTTCCCTTTAAACGTTTACCCAGAAGATGGCCTCTGTGAGATCCCGAAGGCTAAAGGCTAAAACTAGGCACCATTTAAACATTGCTTTTAATAACACAGTGGTGGACCTCTGCCTATGCGCACACCGCCAACGCTTAAAAAAAATGGCGGGCAAAAAGTGGAAGCCTCGGGCAGCTTTCGAGCGGGGAGGGGGTTTAAACCAGAAGTGGCTTGACACCGCAGGAGCTATCACACAGGGGGAAAATGCGGCTGGAACCGGAGAATCAGGAAAACATCACTTGGGGACCTGGTATCAAAATACTCCAGGTTAAACCAGTTTTGAGCTGGAAAGCGACGGCTGGGGATGGCAGATGTTGACTGTGTGATGGCACAGATAAAATCCGTTTCTGAGGCGGGCCAAAAGCGGACTAAATGGCCTGTCTGTCTGACGGCACCCAGAGTGTGTCCATAACTTTGATTGTGACAGAGACGTCTGCCTCCTCAAGGCACCCCATGTGTATCCAAGGAGTAACACTGCCACTATTCTAACTGGTGTCTGTATCAATGTTCCCTCTAAGCTGTGGAATCTTGTGAGCAAGGATTCTACTTTGTGAGCTCCTGGCCTTAAAGTTGTGAGCCAGCGATCTGGCTACTGCATAAATTAGTTTGCTCTGGAGACATCCTTCCTGAGCTAAGACAAAAATATGTGAGCCGGAGGCTAAAAAACTGTGAGCTAGCTCACACTAACTCTGCTTAGAGGGAACACTGGTCTGTATCTGTCCAAGCCACGATACGATACCAGAATGGCTTGTTACCTGTTTGGTAGTGATAATTATATACATATATGTATGTATGCATTTTATTTTGGAATGGACTCCTTGATCCAGACGCACAGGCCAACAGTAACTGAAGGGTGAAACACTAACCTCCGACACAGAGAATAGATTAGCACAGCCCTGCGGCTGAAGCTCTGAGCTATTAAATTGTTCAACAAACCCATATTTATCCAGTGAAAGGGCAAGAGAGGAGAAATGCTGGAAGGGAGTGGGGGGGAAAGGCAGCCACAAAGAACTTCAGTGCAGTGTAATAATGTTTAATTCAGATTTTTGTTTTGTTTTGTTTCCAACCAGGTTCCTTGGCCATCAAAGTCCGTGCCAGCGTCATGCATTCTTCAACATATACAACGTGCCAGTCATGGATCTACCACCCTACAGTGCAGCCGGCAAGAAAACCCGGGTGTTGTTATTGCTTAGGTGAATGAGACCGCAAGGAGAAGGATTCGTTCTGCCATGCCCCCTGTCCCGATGGTGCTAGTTCACACGTCCGTGTGTATGTGGTGGTCTGTCTTCTTCCCCTCACTCTGCCTTAGACGTCGGGGGAGATGGCGTGGGGGCAAGGGGGATGCTTGTTTTAGCATCATCCCAAAATTCACTGGGGACAAATCAGTAACCTCTAATACCAAGCATTGGCCAACACCATTCAGATACAAGCAGGAGATTTTAGAGACTACATAAGAACATAAGAGACGCCCATGTTGGATCAGGCCAAAGGCCCATCCAGTCCAACACTCTGTGTCACACAGTGGCCAGAAATACCAGGTGCCATCAGGAGGTCCACCAGTGGGGCCAGGACATTAGGAGGACATTAGACTAAGAAAGTAGCTAGCAAAAGGAAGCCACATCCTCTTGCTTGGAATCCAGAAATAATAATAATAATAATAATAATAATAATAATAATAATAATAATAATAATAATAATAATAATAATAATAATAATAATATCAGTGCAACACATCAGGAGAAAAAAAATCAGGAAATCAGGAAGTGATCCTTTGCTCACAGACACTTTTGACGCTAGAACCTTCCTTTGGCTCTTCCCTGCTACTATTAGGGCTCGCAGCAACCACATCTCCAAGGGGTCTTAAACAGGTCATATCGGGTCACTTCCTTCTTCTTCTGTTTTTCCTCCGCCAATTCAGTGCTCTTCAACCAGGGCTTCTGGGCTTTCAACCAGAGTGGTGTTTACAGAATGCCGAAATGTTTTTACAAGAGGATTTAGCTGACAGTAAAAGACAGATTCCATGCACTTCAATGCACTTGAGTGCAGTCCAGTTAATGCTTCTCTCTCTCTCTCTCTCTCTCTCTCTCTCACACACACACACACACACACACACACACAAACAATGAATGCAGCAAAGGGGGAGAGGTTTGGCTTTGGAGAAGGTGACCAAGGATACTAAAGGCAGATGCTACAAGCAGGCAGTGTAGTTCAGAAGGAAACCCAGAAGGGGCAAAATCAAGTTATTTTCATCGGGGCCAACACCCCACTACATACCATAAAGGAGAGGCTACTATATTCAACAGGCCTCCAGAGCAAACAGGGCCAGAATGTTTCTGAAGCATAGTATCTTCGCTGGACACACCTTTGGCAAGGCTATTACAGCCTTAAAGTATCTTGGCCTTGCTAACCAACTGAAGCTCTCTGCCAAGCCACCTGCAAATTATTGATACCCTCCCTGTATCCACCCCCTTGATGGTCCTTTCACACATGCCAGTCATCACTTGGTGTTAAAGAGATCAAGTGACGAGCCAGGCCTAAATGACTCCTCTTTAGTTCCCCATGATGGCACACCTGCACAGGGTAGTGCCACACCTGTGAAAGGGACCGGGGCATAGAGTTCCCCCGCTCTTCTCTTGAAAGGAAGGGTGCTCTGGATTGTGGCCCATGCCCAAAAGTTTTCTTTCCTCTCTGAAGATGGTGATGCCTTAGTTTAGATGTTGGTGAAAATATGAGGGAGGAATATTAAACTGTTAGGGAGGAAACAAATTATTTGTGTTAGATACAGAAGCTTTATCAGTGGTTGTAGATTTTCCGGGCTGCATGGCCGTGGTCTTGGCATTGTAGGACCTGACGTTTCGCCAGCAGCTGTGACTGGTATCCTTAGAGGTATAACACAGAAAGATGGAGGACTCTCTGTGTCAACCTTGATACAGAAGCGTTTGTTAATGCCACAGCTGGACTCCTCCCACCAAAAAGTGATGCCAATGAGATCCACTGGCTAGAAGGCTGGATCAGGGGGACTCATGCTCACCTACCAGCTCTTCTTGCACCTGTCTTCTAGCTCTGCTTTGCTGGTGCATTCACTACGTAACACTGGACAACTCACCCTCGGTTTTCCAGGCTTAAAAAAACACGAACAGTGATGATGTGTCTCATAACATTGTTTTGACAACAAAAGAAATGCAACCTTTAAAGTGCTTTGCATGGTAAAAGTGCTACAGAAATACTCAGAACATCATTCGGATTTTCACCGTACATAAATTGCGGCTGGGAAAAAAATGACCTGCTTCGGAATGATTTTTGAAACGGGAAAGAGGCTGGCAAGTGTCACACTGAACGGAATTCCAGGAGTAACTTTTTTTTGGCGTTTGCCAGCAAACGACTGAAATGGCTCTGCAAGCAACGTGAACATTTCTACCCTTGTTGTGAACGTTGGACACAGAGATTAGTGACGTTTGGCGCCAAGATTGGAAAAACTGCCAGGGGCCTAGTGGGCCGTGCCTAAATATCTGATATTATGGAGGGGATCGTAGGTCAAAAGGAAAAACAAATGATTTACATAACAAAGATCCCAGATTCAAGGCCTGGATTCTTCAGTTCCCACGAAGCGAGACTGGGAAAGGTCTTAGGAACTGCAGCGACTGACTCAGGCAGTTCTGGGATAGCTTGACCAATTCAAGAGAAGGCAGCCTCTCGTAATACCGGTGACTTGGCATGAGAGGCGTTTCCCTTCTATCCTGGCTCAGGTGTGGCACCCAGAAATCCGACAGTGGTGCAGAAAGAGCTTGTCGTGTTGACCTGGATCTCTTAGGGACAGTTCTTTTTCAAAACCAAAATCTTTCATCTAAAATAAAGCACCACATTTCACCTCTTGAAAAATGTTTCTTTTTCTATCTTTTTTTAAAAAAAATCTTCTGCTCACTACTGCTTTGAAACTTAGGAGAACTCACTCCCTGTTCTAAAGTGTACCATGGCCAAGCTACGGTTGCCAGTTCTGGGTTGGGAAATTCCTTCCCCCAAATCTTCCTTGCTCAGTCTTTCAGGGTTATTTAGGAGATCTAAGAGTGCAAAAAGACTACAGAATTAAACACAGGAGAGAGGCCATTGATCTGCGCTTTGGTATCCTGGAAGCAAAGAAATACCTATTGCTAAACTACAGTCAGGCAAGCTGTGGTCCTTTTACAAGAGTTAAGAAAAACACCCCATCCCAGGCTTGATAGACAACAGGATGTGGGCAACGGGTAAAAAGCACTTCATAATAGCATGAGCAGGCACACGGCTGATGTGCTAACATTATGTGCAAATGATCCAGTGAACACTGTAAATGCTTTTCAACATGGCAGGGCACATTCTGGCAAGTGCTTGACAGTGGTGCGTACAAAACGGTGCCTCATACCCACAGGATTTTGGCAAACGTCCCCCTTCTTATCCACTCTCTCCAGTGCGGAAAAGCTTAGCTTAGCCACTGGTACTGTCAAATCTCTCTGAAGGATGAAAAACAGAAGTCCTTTTTCTCCCATCGTCGTCGTTGTCGTTAGCCAAAGTACATCTACAAGTAAGCTGGAAGCATGCCGGGGAAGTGAGGGGAAAGACAGGTTGATCAGCCTCTCTGATCTCCTCACGCGAGCGATGCAGGGGGTAGCACTCTCAGCTCGGTTCAAAAATGCGTCAGGCTGAGGAAGGTCCCTGAGAAAACAATCCAAGCGGCTGTCAGTCATGTGGCGAGTCCGTCACCGCACGGTGGAGAGGCAAACGGAGATCGTCAAGGAAGATCCCAGGAGTCAGGAACTGGAGGCACCTCATGTCCGAGGAAAACGAATCACCAAACGACAGGCCCGCCAGGTGTCAGCTGTGGAACAGGCCCCATACTGAGGCTTTTGGCCCGATGGTCAGCTAGAGGCCATGATGGAATTGTTTTCTTTCTACTAGTGGGCCATACCAGCTCTGAGCAATTGCCACACACACAAAGATATAAGAGAGCCCTGAAAGTTTAAAACTAACACACGGACAGACACAACACACCAACATGGCCTCCTCGGCCAGAGAAGACCTACACGTTTCCACATGCGACATAGATTTTTCTTAGGGAATCTCAGAATGGGGGAAGCTTTTATGCCATGGTATAAAGAGCCCTGCAGGATAAAGCCAGTGTCTACTGCTGGCCTCTGTTGCTGTGGAAGCATGGCCCAAGGACCGGGAAAAGGGCGGGGGGTGAATGAGAGCTGTGGAAATCTCCCTCACACTTTATGCCTCAGATTGGTCGGCATCGCCAATACAGAAGAAAACAGATATACTGTGCCCAAGCTAAAGAGAATGGGACAGGAGACATTAACATGGACGTGACCGCATGTCTAGGGTCCAATGTGGTACAGGCAGGAGCCCACAGAAAGTGGTATTCAAGGCCAACCCACCCCTAAGTCTCCTTCCCTTCCCCAACCCGAAGCCATCCACAATCCATCTAGAAGATTCCATGAAATAGTGATTAGCCAGGTGCTCAGGTATGGGGGATGGGCTACAATACCGCGGGGCTAAGAGGGAGGCTCTTTCCCCACGCTTGACAGCTCTTGTTTCCCCAGCATGCTTTGCTCCTTAGTTCCATCTTCAAATCTCTGTGAGCACGTCGGCTGGAACGACCCCTCGCTTTTTGCCGCTCGTCACCTTGATGAAGCCCTCGCTCTCCTTGGTCTTTCCTACACCAACGCAGATCTAAAAAAACCCCCAGAAGATAAAAAAAAATTAATCCAGGGGTCCACAACCTTTTTGAGCCTCTGCACGACTTTTGGAATTTTGACACAGCGTGGTGGGTGGAGCCACAAAATGGCTGCCACAAAATGGCTGCCTCAGGAGGCACAAAATAGCTGCTGCAGCTTACCTGCACTTCATACAGTGACGATTCTTGTGCTGTGATGGCAACTACTGCCAAATCAACGTTTTTAAAATTCTACACAGACAATCAGAGCTCCACTGGCCAATCAGAGAGTTTGCAGGGTCCTGGCTCCGCCCACTTTCTAAAAACACTTGGCGAGCACCAGGAAAGGTGTTGGAGGGCACAACGGTGCCCACAGGCACTGCACTGGGGAGCCCTGACTAAAAGAGTTATTAAGAATCCCAATAAAAACAAAGCACCTCTCCCCCACTAACACACCACAATTTATTTGCTTGTTTGTTTCACTTATACCCTGCTGCCTTTCTCCCCAGTGGGGACTCAAAGTGGCTTACATGTCCTCCTTTCCTCCATTTTATCCTCAAAACAACCCTGTAGGGTAGGACAGACTCAGAATGTGCGACTGGTCCAAAGTCACACAAGCTGCAGCATGTGGATAGCAGGGCAGCACAAGTCCCTCCCTCTTTAGCATTCCTTGCAGGAACTGACACAACCCTAAAAGCTTTTTTTAAGACTAACTTTGTAGTCCTCACGGTTGCTACAAAAGGCTTATGGCTTATGGTGAACGTGAAGGCTCAGAGCCCATAGAGGGACTCACTCATAGTCTTAGGTACAGACTCACTCGTAAGGTCTTAGGTAGGGACTCACTCCTAAGGTCTTAGGTGTGGAGGAGTGGAGTTGCACTGCATGGGCGATGCTCTAGTGTTCTGTACTATGTAGCCCCTCATGTTTGCCATCACCATGTCTTCCTCTCCTTTCCTGAACTTGCCATCCCATCCCGTTCAAGAAGCCC
Organism: Gekko japonicus; assembly: GCF_001447785.1. Taxonomy (NCBI): domain Eukaryota; kingdom Metazoa; phylum Chordata; class Lepidosauria; order Squamata; family Gekkonidae; genus Gekko; species Gekko japonicus. The sequence continues at coordinate 46,422 of NW_015165987.1, forward strand.
CATCAAGTTTTTTGCAACCACCAATTTAGCGTGCAGAATGAGTTATGCATGTTGCAATTGCGCCACTTCTCTTTGATGTGCAGAATTTGGGGTTCTACTTTTCCGTGCAGAGGCCACGAAGCACCAGACCCACTCTGCCAAAATCTGAAGTCGCTAGTCCTCAGGGATGCTTAAATGGGCTTCAGAAAAACAGGCAGAGTGTTTGCGTGGAACACTTATAAACTTCTGGGTGACTTTAAAAAGGTGTGTTTTCACCACTCAGAATTAGCTGTCTTCACTGCTCTCCAGTTTTCCTGCATCACTACGACAATAGCTCCCTTTCCTATCTGTTTCCCAATCTAGAAGAAGAAGAGAAGAAGAGATTGGATTCATACCCCGCCCTTCACTACCCAAAGGAGTCTCAGAGAGGCTTACAAACTCCTTTCCCTTCCTCTCCCCACAACAGACACCCTGTGAGGTAGGTGGGGCTGAGAGAGCTCTTGACAGAAACTGCTCTTTTTTCAAGGACAGCTCTTATCAGAACTACGGCTTGCCCGAGGTCATCCAGCCAGGTGCAAGTGGAGGAGTGGGGAATCAAACCCGGCTCTCCCAGATTAGAGTCCACGCACTTAACCACCGCACCAAACTGGCTCTCTATCTCCCGCAGCAACGTTCTCTGAGTCCCAGCCCTCCATTCTCAGAATCTGACCACTAAACCAGTTACGAATTACAGAAAACTGTATAATGGGAATACAAAACATGCCAATTAAACGCATGGATGCAAAAGGCACAATTCAAACTAGATAGCAAAATTTCTGTCACTTGGAGGTTAACTAGAGGATAGTCCTCGGAAAAACTAAGCCGTGCCTTGTACGGGATTCTGCTTACATCTTTCTGGCTGTTGTCTGAGCCCACCGCTGAGCGTGAGCAACAGGAGGCATGCAGTGGTACACCAGTTTCAGGGTGAACGTCTGCTTTATTTATGCTAGATTATATGATGGGAGTTCCAAGAAGGAAAGGGTCTCCTGTGTAAGTATCTCTACATTTTCCTGCATGGGGCAAATAGCAGCCGGGGAAGGGGGGGGATTTTAACTGGGGAAATGACATGCGGGAAGAGTTAAAGTCAGTTTGGTGTAGTGTTTAAGTGTGCAGACTCCAATCTGGAAGAACCGTGTTTGATTCCCCACTCCTCCACTTGAAGCTGCTGGATGATGACCTTGGGCCAGTCCCAGTTATCTCAGAGCTGTTCTTGAAAAAGCAGTTTCTGTCAGAGCTCTCTCAGCCCCATTTACCTATCTGGAACAACCGTGGATTCCCCACTCCTCCCCTTGATGCTGCTGGATGATGACCTTGGGCCAGTCCCAGTTATCTCAGAGCTGTTCTTGAAAAAGCAGTTTCTGTCAGAGCTCTCTCAGCCCCATTTACCTCACAGGGTGTCTGTTGTGGGGAGGGGGAGGGAAAGGAGGTTGTAAGCCGCTCTGAGACACCTTCAGGTAGTGAAGGGCAGAGTATAAATCCAATCTCTTCTTCTTAAAACCAGCTTTCCCCTGACCTGATTTGGGCAATCCATTCCCACTTTTAATGTTTTGTTTTTTTAAAACAGGAGCTCCTTATCCTGGTTTTCCCAAATCTGGTTGAGTTGGACCCTCAGGTTCCCACCCTCAGATCTGTTTTGCTTCATTTGCGTGAATGCATTAAGAGGCACCAAAACAATGCTGTCAGCTGGCACCAGGCCCAGCAAGACGGGAGGCTGGCACATCAGGGAGACAGCTGAAGGGCCTCTGAGTAGTTCATTAGTGGGTCTGTGCTGGTTCAGGAGAGGAAGGGACTAGAACACACAGGTGTGCTGAATGCAGATATTATCATCAAGGCGAGGGGCTGCGTACCACGGGTGGTGGTGGCTCCTGATGGGAGTATACACACACATGACTAGTAGAGCAGTTGTCGCAATGGAACTAAGCATGGCTCTAGTGCCGCACTATTGAGGTTAAGGAAAAAATCCCTCTGCCCGTGCAGTTCTAAGAACCTAAGAAAAGCCATGTTGAGTCAGGCCAATGGCCCCTCCAGCCCAACACTCTGTGTCACACAGTGGCAATACCCAGACACCATCAGGAGGTCCACCAGCAGGGCCAGAACTCCAGAAGCCCTCCCACTGTTGCCTCCCAAAGCACCAAGAACGCAGAGCAACGCTGCCCCAGACAGAGTGTGCCCTCTACATCTTGTGGCTAATAGAGTGAAATCCTGCTAGGCTTTTTCTACAAAAAAAGCCCTGGTGATTATAAGGATAAAGGAGGTGGGAAGAATGACGCATGCTACTTTGGGTCCCCACTGAGGAGGGAGGCAGGAAATGAACGAAGTAAATAAAAATGTTAAAACGGCGCATGTGACTTTCAAAGGTGTGACGCATGTGCTAGATTCTGCTTTGGAAGAGAAGACCAGACCGCTCCTACCTGGTTCTCCTTCAGGCTCAGCTGCCCCTGTTCCTTGTCGCCGAAGAACGTCTTGCTGCACCTCCACACTGTCTCGCCTGGACGAACCCGCTGCACAAAGTTGGCTGGGAAGAAGCCCAAGCGGTCCCCCATCTTCCCCTGGAATACAACACAGGGCAGGTGAACGGTAGCCACCAAGGAGGCTGCATCATACTCTGAGTCTGCAAGTATTTTTTGCTATCGCACTCTTAAAGCTAATCTCTATAATCCAGAGAGGTAGAAACTGTCTTCCCTGAAGGAACACCCCCCCCACCCCGGTATTTTAAAGCATGCAGAATTCTAAGGATTCTAACCAAGACGGAGTGGAAGGTCTGTAGCTCAATGGCAAAGCATCTGGTCCAGAACAAACTAATTTATGCAGCAGCCAAATCGCTCGCTCACAACTTGAATGCCAGGAGCTCACAAAATAGAATTTTTGCTCACAAGACTCCGCAGCTTAGAGGGAACATTGCCCAGAAGGTCCCAGGTTCCATCCCCGGCGTCTCCAGTTAAAAGGACCAGGCAGTAGGTGATGGGAAAGGCCTCTGGCCTGAAACCCCAGAGAGCTGCTGCCAGTCTGAGTAGACAATGCTGACGCTGATGGACCAAGGGTCTGATTCAGTAGAAGGCAGCTTTGTGTGTTCAGGTATGCATCCCCAGAGTTGGATTCGACTGGCTTTCGAGCAAGGGAAACCTTTACCTATGTATTGACTAGGGGTCATTTCAAGGGGGAATGAGCAGGAACGGCATTCCGGGAGTAACAAACCCAGGAGTAAGGAACCCAGGCATGCTTGCCTGCCTGCCCTTTGCTTCCCCAACCAGTTTGCCGTGGCAGGTTGGCTGGGGAAGGGAAGGGCAGGCAGACACGCCCCCTTTCCCCCCTGAGCCTCTCTGCTTTTGTGGAGAAACTTGGGGAAGGGGGGATTTAAATGCCTTTCTTTCCCTTACCCAAATGGGGAAGGGAGAGAAAGGCATTCTAAACATGCCTGCCCTTTGTCAGGGGGTGTGGCATATGCAAATAAGTTATGCTAATGAGTTACGCAAAGGAGCCCCTGCACCTCTGTTTCTAGAGAAGAAGAAGAAGAGATTGGATTTATACCCCGCCCTCCACTTGGAGTCTCAAAGTGGTTTACAAACTCCTTTCCCTTCCCCTCCCCACAACAGACACCCTGTGAAGTGGGTGGGGCTGAGAGAACTCTGACACAAACT
>NW_015165987.1:50123-63723 GCF_001447785.1 Gekko japonicus
TGAGCCTCTCTGCTTTTGTGGAGAAACTTGGGGAAGGGGGGATTTAAATGCCTTTCTTTCCCTTACCCAAATGGGGAAGGGAGAGAAAGGCATTCTAAACATGCCTGCCCTTTGTCAGGCGGTGTGGCATATGCAAATAAGTTATGCTAATGAGTTATGCAAATGAGCTCCTGCACCTCTGTTTCTAGAGAAGAAGAAGAAGAGATTGGATTTATATCCCGCCCTTCACTTGGAGTCTCAGAGCGGCTTACAAACTCCTTTCCCTTCCCCTCCCCACAACAGACACCCTGTGAGGTGGGTGGGGCTGAGAGAACTCTGACACAAACGGCTCTTTTTCAAGGACAGCTGTGCCAGAGCTTGTGACTGACCCAAGGTCACATCAGCAGGTCTAAGTGGAGGAGTGGGGAATCAAACCCGGTTCTCCCAGATTAGAGTCCGCACACTTAACACCTACCCCAAACTGGCTCTCTACGAAATGACACCTGGTATCGACAGGCAGCAAAAAGTGTGCTTCAAAGATTACTATGAGTATAGATGAGAACAGTAAAGAACAGTAAAAGTAAAAGTAGAAGGCTTTCACTGTGTGGACCAGCTGCTTGTTTAGACAGAATACTCTAACCTTGCAAAGGCTGCTTTTTAAAGAACAAAATGGATGAAACTTTTTACACATCCAGATACCAGCAACCTAAATCTGTCGCAAGCGGAGCAAAGTCCTGGCAACAGTGATGGCCTAAACCAATTTTTTTTTTGGGGGGGGGATCAGCAAGGATCCCCCTGTGAGGGTTCCCCCCCAAAAAACTCTGTCATCTTACATTCTTTGTCTGAAAGTCAGAAAAATTCAAGTTATATGAACCCTGGCATTCTTCCTGTTTATAGATAATACCTTTCTCACTGTTTTTGATTATCCTTTGTAATTTGGTAATACAGGCAAATGGGATGGATCCTACCAGTCTTTCTGCCAGTGAAAGAAGAAGGTGCAGCCCTTTGCCAGGTCAGAGTATAGAGCAGTGGTGGCGAACCTGTGGCATGGGTGCCAGAGGTGGCACTCAGAGCCCTCTCTGTGGGCACATGTGCCATCGCCCCAGCCAGGCCCAGACCATCATTAAAGTGTTGAATTCTCTGCCAAATAATTTTAAGTAAATGAAAGCATTTGGGATTGCTTTCCTTACTTTGTTTGGATCATCTTAAGTTAATGTATGAGTGGTTTTTTCTCAAGTAAAACCTCAGTATTCAGGTTAAATGGCCGTGTCGGCACTTTGTGATAAATAAGTGGGTTTTGGGTCGCAGTTTGGGCACTCGGTCTCTAAAAGGTTCGCCATCACTGGTATAGAGAGTCTAAAGGACTTTATTTTGATTATTTTTGGGTACCTTTTTGGTATTTTTATATGTGCCTGTGTGTGTGTGTGTGTGCATGTGTTCCTGGAAGTCATGACGACCTCTGGTGACTGACCCCTACTGGGGGCCTGGAGGATGTTCCGAGAGGTGGCTGAGTAGGGCCTGCCCCTGCCTCCCGCCTCCAGTATTCCAAGGAGGTCTCCCCTCCAAGTACTTGCCAGAGTCGACCCTGCTTAGCTTCCGAGATTGGACAAGATCGGGCTTGCCTGGGCTATCCAGGTCAGGGCTACTTTGATTCTTTTTGATTATTGAACAGGCCACACACTGGGGGGGGGGTCAAGAAACCATGTGGACAGCAGGCTACAGTGAGAAGAGGAATTGGGTTGAGTGGTAAATCTGGCAGGATCCAAGCCAAATTGAATACATTGGCTTAAAAAGAGGTATAGGGCTACGTCTGGCCTACAAACGACGGAAAGTCTGGCTACATTTATGGGGATGCATTAGGGTTGCCAGCTCCAGGCTGGGAAATACCTAGAGATTTTGGGGGTGGAGCCTGAGGAGGGCGGGGTTTGGCAAGGGGAGGGACTTCAGTAGGGTATAATGCCATAGAGTCCAGCTTCCAAAGCAGCCAGGTGAACCGACCCCTCTGATGCCCGGAGATCAGCGGTAATCCCCAGAGATCTCCAGCCACCACCTGGAGGCTAGAAGCCAAACGTGAGAGGTCACGGGAGGAAGTGGAATTCCAAAAACAACATCCGTGACAAAAATAACGAAGAGTCAATAAAGATAAGTTGCAATCCCCTCAGCATCTGGTCCCCAATCTTGGAGAATATAGATATCGACAAGTTTGACTGGGAGACCATATCGGAAGCAAAATATAAAATAATGCTGTTTAATTAAATACAACTTACCTGTCATTAAAATAATAGGCTATTAGGACCTGACCACCACAGTTTAGGATATATGAAACTTTTCTCTTATGAAAAGTTCTAATTAATTAGCTGCCATTTAATGTATAGTTATTTGCATGATTTTGCGCTTGGTTCACACGTAAAATTTGACTGTTTGTCTTATTTTTTTCTGTTAATCAACCTGTTTTCAGTATTCATATATTAGCATGGTAACATTTCTGTACCTCTTGAAAAATTAATAAAATTTTATATTTTTTTAAAAAAAATAAAGATAAGTTGCAAAAACGGTGACTGTAGTAATTTCTGTAGAGAAATTTCTTCTGTTATTGCTCACACGGTAACAAATACTGCGCAATGAACAATTCGTTTCAAGATACTTGCTTTATCTGAGCGTGTCGCAATCCCAGTTCTTATCAATCACTACTTATCAACTCCTGAAGGAAACATTCCATGTTGACTCTCTAATAACAGAACCCCAAGGCCTTCACAATGTGCTATTAGAGAGTCAACACGGAATGTTTCCTTCAGGAGCGATAACAGAAGAAATTTTTCTACAGAAGTTACTGCAGTAAACATTTTTGCAAGTTATCTTTATTGACTCTTTGTTATTTTTGTCACAGATGTTGATTTTGGAATTCCACCACCTGGAGGCTGGCAACTCTAGCAAACAACACTGTGCACATGCCCAGTGGCCCCTTTCGCCTGTGTAATCACTTCAGGATTGAACCCTGCCCCCGGCATCTCCCTACAAGCTCTGGGGCTGCAAAGCCCCTCACCCACACCCACCGCAGTGAGACCAAGAAGGGCAGTATCAGAAACGCTTTTAACGCAGGACGCCATTGCGACTTTACACTGAAGTTTTTGACTACACTCAAAGCTGAAGGGAGTTGGCCCGATCATGCTCAAGACCACAAAGCACAAGACCCACACCTCACTCCTCCTCCAAGTTTTTATGAGTCTCCTTGGGTGGATGTGCGAAGGATGCTCTTGAAGCCTGCCATGTTGCTATGGCAACACGTGTGTGTGTGTGTGGCTGGCTCAGAGAGGCCAAGGCCTTTTCCTGGGAGGGGGCGGGGGGATATCAAGGGTGTGAGTATAAGAGTATAAGCGTGCCAGAGAAAGCGAGAGCATGTGCGTGCGCGTGAATGCACAGTAACAGGCAAAGATAATGGAGGGGGTGCATAGAAGGGAACTGCTCGCCTGTGGTTGTACCAGAATTCACGAGGAAGAATGTACAGTGTAAGACAGGACATATGCAAGAATGGCTCCCATTGGTCCTAGGAGTGGAACAGGAGCTAGTGGGAAGGTGCGCACTAATCAAAGTGAACAGAGAGCTTCGACCTGGGGCACGCGTTTCAAATCCCTGCATGGATCCATGAAGCTCAACAGATGCCTTTAGCCAATTCTACCTCAGCATACCCTTTACCTCCTGGGAATAGCCAGTTCATTCTACCTCAGGGTACCCGTTACCTCCTGGCAATAGCCAGTTCATTCTACCTCAGCATACCCTTTACCTCCTGGGAATAGCCAGTTCATTCTACCTCAGCATACCCTTTACCTCCTGGGAATAGCCAGTTCATTCTACCTCAGCATACCCTTTACCTCCTGGGAATAGCCAGTTCATTCTACCTCAGCATACCCTTTACCTCCTGGGAATAGCCAGTTCATTCTACCTCAGCATACCCTTTACCTCCTGGGATTAGCCAATTCATTCTACCTCTGGATACCCTTTACCTCCTGGCAATAGCCAGTTCATTCTACCTCTGGATACCCTTTACCTCCTGGCAATAGCCAGTTCATTCTACCTCTGGATACCCTTTACCTCCTGGCAATAGCCAGTTCATTCTACCTCTGGATACCCTTTACCTCCTGGCAATAGCCAGTTCATTCTACCTCTGGATACCCTTTACCTCCTGGCAATAGCCAGTTCATTCTACCTCTGGATACCCTTTACCTCCTGGCAATAGCCAGTTCATTCTACCTCTGGATACCCTTTACCTCCTGGCAATAGCCAGTTCATTCTACCTCTGGATACCCTTTACCTCCTGGCAATAGCCAGTTCATTCTACCTCTGGATACCCTTTACCTCCTGGCAATAGCCAGTTCATTCTACCTCTGGATACCCTTTACCTCCTGGCAATAGCCAGTTCATTCTACCTCTGGATACCCTTTACCTCCTGGCAATAGCCAGTTCATTCTACCTCTGGATACCCTTTACCTCCTGGCAATAGCCAGTTCATTCTACCTCTGGATACCCTTTACCTCCTGGCAATAGCCAGTTCATTCTACCTCAGCATACCCTTTACCTCCTGGGATCTGGTCCAGGAAAAGAACTCAGTGCTTGGCTGGAAGAGTCTGGTTTCGAAGACCATGCCTAGGGTTTCCAACTCTGGGTTGGGAAATTCCTGGAGATTTTGGGGGTGCAGTCTGTGGAGGGCGAAGTTTGGGGAAGGGAGGGATCTAAGTGGAGTACAATGCCATAGATTCCGCCCTCCCAAAGCAGCCATTTCCTTCAGGGGAACTGATCTCTATTACCTGGAGATCAGCTGTAATAACAGGAGATCTCCAGGCCCCACCTGGAGGCTGGCAACCTGACATGCTTGTTGCCATACTGTATTCCTTGGCCTCAAGCAAACTGTTCTCTCCCTGCCTAGCTCTGCGGTTGGAAGGATTTGCGCAATAGGAAGGGTTTCCGGAGAAACAGTTGATAACGATTTTTTTAAATTATTAAAAATCGTTATACTCTGCTTTTCCCTTGTGGCTCAAAGCAGCTTACACTAAAACTACGCATAAAACTTTAATCCCCCCACCAGCAAGATAAGGCCTACATCTCAAACCCTATTTAATAAGCACTGCCAAACAAAACAGCCTTCCTAAAAAAACTACTGAAGATGGCGAACCGTCTTCACCTCCTCAGGGTGCTCATTCCGCAGAGCGGGACCCGCTATTGAAGTGAACAGGCTCTGGGAGACGCCAGGCGGCTAATCTGAGGAGAGAGGCCAGTCAGAAGGCAGCCGCTTGGGGACCGTGACTGACACACTTAATGGCGGGTGAGGAGAGATGGGCCCGAGTAGGTCCAAGACCATGAAGAGCTTCATTATTAAACCCTTATCTCCTCCTTCAGATGGTTTGGATAGAAACCAAAGGGGGGAAAATATCAAAAAACTGGAGAGAAGGGAACTGGACTGACGTAATAGCCGGATAATGAAGAGCGGCAATACATTTATGGTTGTGTTTAACGACATCATAATTTCTCCTCCTGTAAGACCAGCTCATTATCCCTAAAGTAATGCATTTTTTCCCCTCATGATTTCCGAAAGTAATGCTACATAAATTTCAGGGTGGATGTAACAATACGAGACACCCTCTTGCAGGCAGGGCCAGGTGGGAAAATGTGTGAGGGAACATGCTATGGGCAGCCGGGGGGCGGGATGTAGGATATCTGCCAATACAAAAGCAGGCAAGTCCCGAGGTTTTCAGCAGAGCAGATTCTGAGCCATATTTGCACTAATCGCATAAAGAAGAGGGCAACAGAGGAGGGGAAAGTTAGAACTGGAGCTAGGATTAGGGTTGCCAGCGTTGGAGTGGGAAATAACTGGAGATGTTGGGGGCGGAGCCTGAGGAGGGTGGGGTTTAGGGAAGGGAGGTACCTCAGCGGGGTATAATGCCACAGAGCCCACCCTCCGAAGCAGACATTTTGTCCAGGTGAACTGATTCTGATATGTGTAAATCAACTGTAATAGCGGGAGACCTCCAGGGCCCACCTGGAGGGTGGCAGCCCCTGCCACGATGGTGAGCTTTCCCTCGCCGCCTGCTCTGCCACCAGCCAGGGAGGCCTGGCCCCTGTGCTCACTGCAGGGTATTTCTACCCCAGAGGTCTCCCCATTTCATGCTGGGAGAGGCACCTGGAGGGAGCAGAACATGGTGGGAAGTATCCACCCCTGTGACCACTCCTCTGACCCATCTTGGACACGAGCCAGTTGGCTGACTGATGACAAACAGTCTTCTTGGATGGTTTGGGATTTGCAGTAGAGTCCTTTAGGGTTGCCAACCTCCAGGGGGTGGCTGGAGACCTCCCAGGATTACAACTGATCTCCGGGTGAGATCAATCCCCCTGGAGAAAATGGCCACTTCGGAAGGCGGATTCTATGGCATTCTACTCTGCCAAAGTCCCTCTCACCCACCAAAGCTCACCATCCCCAGGTTCCGCCTCCAAAATCTCCAGGTATTTCCCAGTCCGGAGCTGGCACCCCAATGGTCCTCATGAGCAAGCGCTTTAACCCTACCAGGGTTTGGGGACCACAGAAACACTTAACCATCTATCAAATTTTTACTTCACTCATCCTCCAAGGCAACCAGTGTGGCATACGTGGGTCTCCTCTCCCCCACATTTTGTCCTACAAACTACCCTGTGAAGTAGGTGTGTGGCGGAGAGGGGGGTGGGGGGAGGGAGAGAGGGAGAGGGGGAGGGGGAGAGAGAGAGAGAGAGAGAGAGAGAGAGAGAGAGAGAGAGAGAGAGAGACTTGCTTTGAATTCAGGTGCCCCTGGTCCTAAGTCTAACACTCAGAGCAGTATATATCACACCGGCTCCACACAGGGGACTAGCGGTCTAGCCAGAGTCTGAAACGAACCAAAAGCTCTTCTGTCTCCACGGACACGGACTGCTCCTTCCCTGTCACCCGTTCTGCTTACCTTCCACCAGTCCTCATTGGAGTCATCCACCAGCATGATTCGATCTCCAGGCCTGAAGGGATAACAAAGAGAACAGTTAAGCTCCAAAGAAAGGAATCATTTGTGCCCACGCAAATTCTCTTTCCCATTTGTGAACTGTCACCTCAAGACTGGAGGAGCGAGGAGATGCCAAAATAAAGTTATCTCTATGGCGTCTTGGGCGGTGTGTGTGTGTGTGTGTGTCAGTGGTCCGCTGATAATTTTTAAAAAAAATTTATTTTTATTTCCGTCATTGATACCTGACCTTTCTGCTCAATGGGTTCCCAGTGCCGCTTGCCTCATTCTCCTCCATTTTAACCTTACAACAACCCTGTGAGGTAGGTTAGGATGAGGGTATGTGAGCAGACTAAGGCCAGCCAGGAAGTTTGCATGTCAGAGTGGAGACTCGAACCTGCGTCTCCTGTATTCCACTCCAACACTCTAACCACTCCAACACCACACTGGCTCCCGCCAGGAGGGGCTATTCTTCATCAACGCCTGCTGCCTTAAGAAGAATACTTAGCATTGCTTTAGCGCTTCCTTCCCCTTAAGCACTTCACACTATTATCTCAGTAATCTGTCAACAGTAACAACCCTGGAAAGGTGGCTGGTATTCATTATAATTGCAACACTGCAGATAGGGACAAAACAGGCCTATTTCAGAAGCTGGGAGCTTCTCTAAGGTCAACCAAAAAGTTCTGATCGAATAAAGGCCCCAAGGACTTGGCAGCTTACAGCATGTAACCTGAACCAAGCAGGAAGAGAATATGGCCCTGGGGCAAGTCAAACTAAGTGGCTTATAAATATTTGATGTTGATTAATAAATATGGCACGCAGTAGAGTCTCATGAATGAGTTCGATTGCTTTATTTTGCCAAAGCCATGGGATATAGCCTTAAAGTTTATACCAGCTCTCTCCACAGATCTTAGGTTGTGACTTATTCAGCAAAAAAAATCACATTTAGGATACACTGAACAGAGTGACTTTTTACCGAAGGACTGAAGAAAGTATTTAACTCACTGGACACGTCCCGTAAACATATGCTTTGGGTGCGTCCAGTCATTTTCTGAGAAGACGTTCTCGTATCAATTTTGTATTCGAAAGTTCATTCATTTTTGAGGATGCTTATATACTTTTAAACTATCTGCCCATTTCTTGGAGGGTAACCAACAGGCAATGGAAGTGGACCCTCCGTGCCCTGACTATAGCTAAAATGGACTGAGAAGCTTAGAACTATCAAAGTCAAATACCTTTAATGGCATAGCAGTAAGATACATAGATGTACAATAATACGGTATGGGTATATAAAACATAATAAACAATATAAGTCAATCCTTGACGAGAGTAGACCTAACTTTGACTACTTCGGCAAGAAACTTGGCCACTATAGCTGTAATATTAGGATTAGCATCCTTTAGTAGATATTGAATAGTTTTTTCCCTATTAGAACTATAATTAGGAGGAAATAAAGATGACAACAATTCTTTGCGTAAGACTGAGTGAAATTGGCAGTCAAAAAAAATATGATTTATTGAGTCCACGGATTTTAAAGGAAAAGAACATAACCTTTCATGAGGGGGAATTTTATTAAACCGACCTGAGAGCTCTTTCGAAGGGAACACATTTAGTCGGGCTAGTGTAAAGGCTCTATGGTGCGAAGGCTGGGCTAAGTTGTGGAGATCTGGCCATACTGTATTGGGAGGTTCAACTGAGCCTGAGAAAATATGCAAAATTGTGCAGGACGTAAGATTTGGAGTTCAAGGTCAAGCAGTCTCCGTTTAATAGTCTGGAAAATAGAGACTTCATCCAGTGAATAGAAATACTCTAAGGAAAAGCCAATTCGACTAATTTTCTTCTCAATATATGACAACCAGGATGCACTATAAGCATCATTTTAAAAATGTGAGATTAAAGAATCTGGTGATGATCTTAGAACTTTATCGATATTTAGATGCATGGAGATGCCATGGCTCAATAGCAGAGCCTCTCCTTGGCATGCAGAAGGTCCCAGGCTGAGGCCCCGGCATCGTCAGTTAAAAGGACCAGGCAGTAGGTGATGTGAAAGGTCTCTGCCTGAGACCCTGGAGAGCCGCTGCCAGTCTGAATAAACAACACTGACTTTGATGGACCAAGGCTCTGATTCAGGATAAGGCCCCTTCATCGGTCCATGGGACAACAATTGCATGCGGACTTATTTTTACATACTTGGAAGAAACTTATGTGTACATATGCCACCATTGTTGTTATATGTCTACTTTATCCTTTTCTTCTTTTTCTTTTAGAAAGTTATTCTATTTAGTTGCTGGATTTTTAGTTTTTTCCCTTGTTCTCCCCTCTCCCCACCACTCTTTTCAAAAGAAAGGGGACAAACCCTAGTCAAGCTAAGTGGTTCCTGCGGCGCTATAAGCCAACACTGCAGGGACACAATGGGGGGGGGAGGGGGAGAAGGAGACTGGATTTATGCCCCGCCCTTCACTCGAAGTCTCAGAGCAGCTTACAATCTCCTTTCCCTTCCCCTCCCCACAACAGACACCCCGTGAGGTAGGTGGAGCTGAGAGAGCTCTCAGAGAACTGCTCTTGATAGAATAGCTGAGACCCATGACTGACCCAAGGTCACCCAGCAGCTGCCTTTGGAGGAGTGGGGAATCAAACCCGGTTCTCCCAGATTAGAGTCTGTGCACTTAACCACTACACCAAACTTAGCTCAGCTGCTGTATCATTTTCCCCAAACTGGAAGCACTTCAGGAGGAGAGAACTGGAGACCTGACACCAACAGCCACAGCTGATGAGGTGTCTGAGCCAAGCAGTCCCTGAGGCCTGGCTTGCTCCTGGCCACCAGTAGCCCTCCAAGGTAGCGGCCCACCCTGTAATTTCCCCACAAGACAAGTGGCCAGTCCACCCCTGGAACCAGAGGCTGGCAAGATGGAGAGAGAGAAACACTCACTTCAGGGGTAGGTCGTTGATCTCCTGAGGCAGAAACTTGTAGAGGGCGACGTACGAGTACATAGGGGCGATCTCTTTGCGGGCAGAGCCCCGAGCCGTCTGTGGGTGAATGGAAGAGGCAGTGTCAGTTTGAGGTGTTAGCCGCTTTGGCACCCAAGTCTGCCAACGTTTTGACCGGCTCCTTGCTCCCGTACCCTTAAAGGCAGCCCAATCAGTTGGCATCCCCACGCTGCGAAACAATTCACATTCTCATTTCTGCAGGCCAGGCTGCAGTTAAAGGCCAAGGAGAGGGAAATGGAGGTGTGTTTCTGGTCAGCCGGCTGGCAACACTACTGGGGCTCTAAGTCAAGAACAAAATGGCACCTCCTCTAGCAGTCAGACATCACAAACAAGCCCGGGCTCCTTCAGGACAAGACTGAGGATCATTTTTCCTTAGAAAGGTTCACTCCCCCCCTCCCTTTTTTCTCTTTCACCCATGAAGCCGCAGCTGACGATGTCCCAGTTTGAAAGAAACTATCGTTTGTTGTGGCATTTGTAATTAAGTTCCTTTAACCAGTTGCCCAACCTGACCTGCCTGGTTCAGGAGACCCTAATCTCATCACATCTCAGAAGCGAAGCAGGGTTGGCCCTGGTTAGTCTTTGGATGGGAGACCACCAGGGCTTTTTTTTGTAGAAAAAGCCCAGCAGGAACTCATTCGCATATTAGGCCACACACCTGACCGCACAGCTCATTTGCATATTAGGCCACACCCCCATGTTACCAGAAGTGTGGTCATCCAACCACGCCCACCTTTTGCTTCTTATTCTCTTTACCTTGTTTGTTGTCAAAACCCAGGGCTTTTTTTTTGGGAACAGGAACTCCTTTGCATGTTAGGCCACACCCCCTAATTGTAGCCAATCCTAATGAGTTTCTGCTGTTGGGTGTGGCCTATTATGTTAATGAGTTCCTGCTGGGCGTGGCCAACTCCGGAGCCAGACGGAACTACGTTCCTGTGCGTTCCTGCCCAAATATAGCCCTGGAGACCACCAAAGAAGTCCAAGGTCGTGTTCAGAGGCAAACCACCTCTGAACATCTCTTGCTTTGAAGAAGGAGAAAAGAAGAGAAGGAGATTGGATCCTTCACTCGAAGTCTCAGAGCGGCTTACAATCTCCTTTCCCTTTCCCTCCCCACAAGGTGAGGTAGGAGGAGCTAGGAGAGCTCTTCTGAGAACAGCTTATGAGAGAACAGCTCCGAGAGAACTTGTGACTGACCCAAGGTCACTCCAGCAGCTGCATGTGGAGGAGTGTGGAATCAAACCTGGTTCTCCCAGATTAGTGTCCACACTCTTAACCAGTGTTCCCTCTAAGCTGAGTTAGTGTGAGGTAGCTCACAGTTTTTTAGCCTCCAGTTCACACATTTTTGCCCTAGCTCAGGAAAGATGGCTCCAGAGCAAACTAATTCATGCAGTAGCCAAATCACTCTCTCACAACTATAATGCGAGTAGCTCACAAAGTATAATTTTTGCTCACAAGACTCCACAGTTTAGAGGGAACATTGCTCTTAACCACTACACCAAACTGGCTTTCATGATGAGGTTGCTGTACGTCAGCTACAACCTGACAACCATCCATCGCCAACAACAATTTGCCTCCACTCCCGAATCCCAGTTTGCAGGGAAGAGATAAACAAACCAAAGTCTGTCCGTGACGTCTGCGCGCAGTAAGGAGGCAGGGGAATAGCAACCCCTCAGGGATCTGTTGCCAGAAGTAAAGTTAATCAGGAGTTCAGCGGCGTCTCAAAGATTAACAACACTGATTCTAGCACAAGTGTTCATGAGTCAGACCTCACTTCATCAGATGCGCAAATTACTCATGCACTGTAATTATTTACAATTAACGTCTACAAGCCACAGAAGGGCAGGAGTGGGAAGACGTTACAAAAAGAGGCTGGTTGGAAACAATAACTAATCAAAGAAAAAAATCAATCCATTCAGAGCGGCTGAGGACCAGCCTTGATGGCTGAAGACGGGAAGAGGAGGATTATCATGAAATCATCTCTAATCAAGGAAGGGAGGCTGTTTAATCTTCCTGCAACTGAATAACACAGTCACCCCTCTGGAACTATGATGGTGCATGAAGTTACAGCTTCCCAGGAAAACCAAGACGGTTCTGTCTGTATATATACACACCATGGGTCCCCATGGGTGGGGCTTTTGCGTAAGTAAAGGACACATGCACAGGGGAACATTTCCTGTGGGAGTGCACAGGAGCGGAGCTCCGGCAGTAAACAGCCCAGGGGGCGGGCACATGCAACAAGCCCCGCCCCCTGCTCCCAGCAGCCCTCAGTCAGAGCAAGAAGCAGCCAGGTAAGTTGCAGAGCCCCCCCCCCGGCCCCCGTGGGTGGGGCTTTTGCCCAGCAAGACTTTTTATTGGCCACTGTAGATTTTGTTGGCTGTCCAGTTTTTTAAAAACATCACTTTGGTAGCAGCTGCCACCACAGCCAAGGATCTTCACTGTGCAACGGAAGGTAAGCCACAGCAGCCATTTTGTGGCTGGTTCCAACACCCCAGGCAGCCATTTTGTGACTGTGCCCACCCTGCTGTGTCGGAATCCCAAAGGTGCCCACAGGCTCCAAGAGGTCCAGGAACACACAAACTAGCACAGGCGGCAAAATATACAGAATAAAGTTTTTTCAAAAAACACGCTTTGACTTAAACTATTTTAGAAAGATTTCCCCAAGTCACGGAAATTTTACCAAGATGCATTGTCAATAATATTTTTTTCCAATTAAACCTCCAAAAGAAGGAGAGCCCAGCCCACCACCTCCCGAGGAAGCCTATTCCACTGAGGAGCTGCTCTAACTGTCATGGAGTTCTTCCTAATGTTTAGCCGAAAACGCTTCTGATTTAATTTCAACCCACTGGTTCTGGTCCGACCTTCTGGGGCAACAGAAAACAACCCCATCCTTTATAGGACAGCCCTTTAAGTATTTGAAGATGGCTATCACATCACCTCTTAGTACTCTCCTCTCCAGGCAGGGCCATAGCTAGGCGGGGGTGGCGCCTCCTCCCGAAGCGGCAACACCCCCAGCAATGCTCTGTGGAGTCTTGCAAGCAAAAATTCTACTGTGTGAGCTCCTGGCATTTAAGTTGTGAGCCAGCGATTTGGCTACTGCATAAATTAGTTTGCTCTGGAGCCATCTTTCCTGAGCTGAGACAAAAATGTGTGAGCCGGAGGCTAAAAAACTGTGAGCTGGCTCACACTAACTCAGCTTAGAGGGAACACTGGCCCCCAGGAAGGGAGCGGGCAAGTAGGCAAGCAAGCGAGAGAAAGCAAGGCAGACAAGCTGCCTATAGGGGGCTTCCGTGGGGAGGAGAGCAGCTAATGCTGCCAGGGGGAGGGGGGAAGGCCGGGACTGGACCCGAAGTCAGGACAGCCATGGAGGCAGGTGCACCAATCCCGGCGTAAGTAAAGGACACATGCACAGGGGACATTTCCTGTGGGAGCGCACAGGAGCGGAGCTCCGGCAGTAAGGAGCCCAGGGGGCGGGCACATGCAACAAGCCCCACCCCCTGCTCCCAGCAGCCCTCAGTCAGAGCAAGAAGCAGCCAGGTAAGTTGCAGAGCACCCCTCCACCCTCCCCGGTCCAAAACAGTCCAGTGGGACCTTTAAGACCAAGTTTTATTCAGGTACAAGCTCTCCCTCCTCTGCGAGGACAGATC
>NW_015165987.1:64538-66934 GCF_001447785.1 Gekko japonicus
GCCGGGACCGTTGGGGGCGGGGTGTGTGGCCTTATGACACACTTCCGGTGATGTCAGGGGGTGTGGCCTTATGACATACTTCCGGTGATGTCAGGGTGTGTGGCATATGCTAATGAGTTATGCTAATGAGTTCCCCTAGCTCTTTTTCTACGAAACGACCCCTGGAGGGGAGTCATTGTGGGGAGGGGTCGCTCTCCAGGCCATGGGCGTGGCCAACTCAGAAGCCAGCCGGAACTCCGTTCCTGTGCGTTCCTGCCCAAAAATACCCCTGGTGGTGCCCAAAACTGAACACAGTACTCTAGGTGAGGTCTAACCAGAGCAGAGTAAAGCGATACCATCACTTTGCATGATCTGGACACTATACTTCTGTCGATACAGCCCAAAATCACATTAGCCTTTTTAGCTACCGCATCACAGTGCTGACTCATGTTCAGTGTATGGTCTACGAAGACCCCTAGATCCTTTTTGCACATACTGCTGCCAAGACAAGTCTCCCCCATGCTATAATTATGCATTTGATTTTTCCTACCTAAATGCAGAAAGGGTTGCTTACCTGTTAACTGTTGTTCATTGAGTACCTTCTGTGCAGGCACACATGGGGACTGCACATGTGCAAGCCTGCCAATCGGTAGGTATACAGCTCTAAGGTTCCAGGAGGTGCAGTGTGCTGGAGCCATAAGCTTGTCCTCACCCACAGCCATGTGCTCCTGCGCACCAGCGCCACTTACCCTCAGCTCCTGCATGCTGCCAAGAGCATATTGTGGGGCAGGAGGGAGGGCACGTGTGCCTGCACAGAAGATACTCGATGAACAACAGTTACAGATAAGCAACCCTGTTTTCATCATTGATCTTCTGTGCAGTCCCACATGGGGATTTCAACGAGCTCTATAAAGAGGTGGGAACATGCTCACCTAATTAAACAGGGAGTGGAGTATAGCCTTTCCAAATTCCACTTCTCTTCTGGCTGCGGCATCCAAAGCATAATGTCACACAAAGGTGACAGAATAAGTCCAGGTGGCAGTTCTGCAGATCTCTTCCAGAGGGACACGACTCCAGAATGCAGTCGAAGATGCCACAGCTCTTGTAGAATGAGCTCGAACTTCCAGTGGGAAAGGAGAATCAGCCAGGTTGTAACAATACTTGGGAGGGTCCCTACCCTCGGACCTGCAAAATATACGTGGTACTTGGCGGTTCGCTTCAAATAGAAGAGTAGGGCCCTTCTAACACCCAACAAATGAAGCTCCCATTCTCCTTCAGAAGTGGGGTTAGGGAAGAAGACAAGTAATACAATGTCTTGGGACAAACGAAATTTAGACACGACCTTTGGCCGAAAACTCAGGCTAGGCCGAAGGACCATACGTCCCGGGAGAAACTTCAAAAAGGGGTGTTCTGCTCAACGAGTGGTTAACTCACTAACTCGCCTGGCCAAAGTAATGGCCACCAAAAAAACCCACCTTCATGGATGTCAAGCCCGCCCTGGGCTCCGGGCGCAGCCCCTCCCATAACCGTGGCGTCCCAAGGCGGGGGAGGTCCTACGGCTCTGAAAGTTGAGGCCTGTTAAAGAAGAGGGGGAGCGTTGGGCCTCAGATGGGTAGGGGACGGAGTTTAATGGCAGCCTACCATTAGAATGGAATGACTGCCTACCCCTGGCCTGCATCTCTTCCATGGTAAGTGACAATGGTGGGAGATGCATGGAAAAATAAGGGGATTCTTCTAAACCCGATAAGAGTTTCTCTACACGTTTGGCACTGGGTTGTATAGAAGCCGGACACTGCCCAACTTGTTAAGTGATGTCGTCTTGGCCCTTTAGGACAGAGCAGACAATGGTTCTGGGTGTGTCAGAGTACAGTTTGCTCAGGATCTTTTCCTTGGGCTTAAGTCCAGTGGTCAAGAGCTCTATCTCCAGGGATTGCGTCATCCGAGACATCTGCTCACCATCCATTTTAAAATCCTTGGTCGGTGAGGGAGCAGAGGTCTCACCAGCTTGTTCATCAGGGCTTGGCTCCGAAGCACTGGAATCAGCAGCCCTCTCCACTTGCGTGTCGGCTCCGGGGGACAGAGGCCAGACTGACAGAACCGTTGAGTAAAGACGATAAAGACGGTCATACTCATACTCGGCTGAGCCAGACGGGCCATGAGAGCCCCAGTCCCATTCAGCTAGATAACGCGGGGACATCGGGTACAGGTCCGTAGGCCATCATGCTCCATGTCAGCAGATGCCACAAGTTGGCCAGGTGGTCGCTCGTGACGGAACTTGCCTTTGGACAACAAATCCGATGGAGATATCGGAGTCAGAGGTCGAGCTGGACCCTGTTTGGGAGGACCCAGTTCCAGGGTACGAATACTCGAAGCACTGAGCCTGCATGTGCGAAACATGAGCCTGCAGTGCGATGTGG
>NW_015165988.1:0-10712 GCF_001447785.1 Gekko japonicus
GCCATGCGGTCAACCCACTACACAATATTCTCCCTCGTGGGGCAGCCTTTGCATTCTCAGGAAATAGCAACAGCATGAAAGAAGCAAAGTCAAATACCCTGATTGCTCCAGCTACCCCTTTGCGGCAGTATTTCACATAAATGGCAGCTGAAAAAAGGGCCCTTCTATCCTAGTTAGGGTTGCCAGCTCCAGGTTGTGAAATACCTGGAGATTTGGGGGTTGGATCCTGAGAAGGTGTCAGCAAGCTGCCATTCTGTTTTGTGTGACCTCTGTGTACATATCCTTACCCTGTTGCACCTGGCTTGTTTTCTATCATCCTGGTAAGCTGATCTCTGTCATCTGCTGGCAACCCTAATTCTGGTAGGTTTTATCCAGGCAGTGCTAATATTATCAGTGCATTTACATTCCTTAACTTGTGGCTGTTACTATGGTAGACAGATTGTTTTATTGGTTTTAATAGAATTCTCGTATGCTGGTATGACACTCAACGTTTCTCTGTTCATTTAGAAAGTTACGCCACACTTTTCTGCTCAAGCGGTTTGCAAGACATTCTTCTGTCCTCCATTTTTATCTTCACAACAACAGCCCTGTGAGGTAGGCTAGGCCACGAAAAAGTGCCTGGCCCGAGCTCACCCGGCTTCCATGGCAAAACAAAAAATCCCAACCTTGGTCTCCGAGGTCCTTGTCAGACATTCCAACCAGCATGCTATGCTCCTGCTGCCTTACTTCAGAACGTCTTGCAAAATCTCACTGAAACGAGTGGGCATTGAGCAACAGACTGATATGGAGGGGGGGGGCACACACACACTGAAGGGCTGAGAAGGCATTTGCACGATAAACCAAAAGCGTAGATAACCACAGGACTTGTTAACCCCCTAGTATTGGTGGCTTGCCTGAATTGCAGAAAGGGGGGAGGGTCAAGTATCACTCAGACAGTACACGGCTTCTGCTTTGGCCGGATATTCCGCCAGCTTCCTTTCTGGGTAGCCTGCCATGCGCGCAACACAGAGAGCATATTTCATGCCCAGCAGATCATCCATTTATGTCACAAGGGAGTGCTGTTGTTTATGTGGAAAAATCATTTGATGTTCCTAGAAAGGGAGATAAGAACTGCATGGATGTTTCCTGGAATTGGTGGTGAGGAAAGATGGAGGTTGTTCCCCAGTGAGGAAGGGCTGGGTGAAGCATGACTCTGTACTTGCAGTGCTTGACATCTCTTAGTCTTACAGCAGCCCTTAGAGCAAGAGTCCAGTAGAGTTTTAAAGACTATCAAAATACGTGGCAGGGGATGAGTTTTTGTGAGTCACAAGTGAATCTCGAAAGCTTTGCCACCAGTTTTGTGAGTCTTTCAGGTGCTCCTGGGCTCTTGCTCTTTTCCACCTCTACTGACAGACTGACACAGTGACCCATCTTGATCTATTCCCTTAGAGCAAGGCATTTATGCCCATATTGTAAATGGGGATAGCTTGGAAATAGCAGCTTGTCTATAGAATTCATATTTGGGGTGCGACTTGGACCAATCTTGCCCTCTGTGCGACACCAGTCCTCATCTCAGCGCATGCCCATCTCCTCAGTTCAATCCTAACTAGGGTTACCAACAGCCTAGAGAAAAGATATCATGCTCCTTTGAGAGAGGCTTAATGAAATGTCATTTACCGCCATGTTATGAAAAGCTTCAGCTGCCCATTTTCTAACATGATGCCAGCGTGGTGTCGTGGTTAAGAGTGGCAGACTCTAATCTGGAGAGCCAGGTTTGATTCCCCACTCCTCCTCCTCCACATGAAGAAGAAGAGGAGAAGAAGCGATTGGATTTATACCCCACCCTTCACTCAGAGACTCAGAGTGGCTTACAAACTCCTTTCCCCTCCCCTCCCCACAACAGACACCCTGTGAGGTAGGCGGGGCTAAGAGAACCCTTTCAAGAACTGCCATTGAGAGAACAGCTCTGAGAGAGCTGTGGCTTGCCCAAGGTCACACCAGCAGCTGCCTGTGGAGGAGTGGGGAATCAAACTAGGTTCTCCCAGATTAGAGTCCACCCTCCTAACCACTTACACCAAACTGGCAGAGAAGCTCCATTTTGGTAATACCCAACTCATCATTCCGGTACACAATTCTAGCTGTGTGGAAAAGGTCATTCCCATAGGCGTAATCTTCGTGGGGGCGTTCTCCTAGCAAAGCAATGCCTCTGGCCCAGCCCCAGCCCCCCTGGGAAATTGGAAAGTCTACACCCTCCCAGCCTGCAATTTAACCTTAAATGTGACTGTTGATAGGCTACACCTTGATAGGCTACACCTTGGCCTCTAGGTGGCGCTGTCTGTAGTTGAATTTCTGCCTGAGCTGTGCACTTCCCATCTATCTATCTATCTATAAAAAATAGCCTGATACCTGTGCTTCACTATGGTATTTAAGTTCTGTAAATCCAGTTATTATACTGATGGTGTAAAGTTTGAAATGTAATATTTGTTGTAGGAATGTTGTAGGAATCGCAGTGTGGGGGGGTGTTTTGGGTGGTGGTTTCACTGGGAATATAAGCTGGCCTGCGAGCCAGCTAAAATATCCAAGAGGGGCTGATGATCAATTATGAGAAATCAAAAATAATGGTTTTTTCTAACAAACCTTGTTTAAAACAAAGATCATGGAAGGTTAAGGGTGGGGAGATAGAACAAGTGTCTCATTTCAAATATCTGGGGATAGTGTTCAGCTCCAGTTGCCGCTGGAAACATCATATAAGAGCAGCAACTGAAATCGCTAAATTAAATTCTAATGCCCTCCTTAAATTCTATTATTCAAGAGGCGGCCAGTATGTCCCAATGGCCATTGCAGCTTTTAATGCGAAAGTTACTTCACAATTTTTATATGGGGCTGCGATCTGGATTAAAGAAATTTCGGAATTATCAGATCAGATCCTTCTCCAGTTCCTGCGTAAAATTGCAGGAGTCCCTAAATGTGTCGCAGGGACGGCACTTAGAGAAGAATTCGCACAATGCTCCTTTGAGTCAAGAGCCTGGAAGGCAGCCTTTAAATTGAGACTGAAAGTTCTTTATATGACACCTAATGCTCAAGGAGGTCTTCTTTATCTTTTAAAAGGGGATAATTATAAATGTACGTGGGCAAAACATATAGATAACAAGCTGGAGTGGATTGGTCTCGCCCCTACGGGGCTTAATAATTTAAATTATCAAGAAGCGCTAAATTTGATGAGATTGAGGGTGACAAACATTGACCGACTCAGCACTTCAATTCGTGCTAGGCGAGTATGCTCCAACTCTGCCTTAGGGATTGTTCCACCTAAGAAAACTCCCTCATATATGAGCTTCCTTACATCCCCCAGATCTAGATATGTCTTCACGCTTGCAAGGTTGAATGTTTTTCCAACTGTAGAGCTAAGTGGCCGTTTTGCTAAAATACAGTACTCAAATAGATTGTGTAATTGTGGATCAGGTGCAATAGAGACCTTAGATCATCTTATGTTATTTTGCCACCAATGGATTGACCCCAGATCCTGCTTGATTACTCCTATTTTACAAAGATATCACCTCCCTATGGAACCCTGGGTGATAACCATACTATTAGCTGATGAGGACCCTGAAACGACTCGCTTGGTGGCAAAATATCTTTCAATAGTGCTATCTTTGAAGCGGCTTTGAAATGTTATGAGTACCTTTTGTATACAATTTTAAAATTTTAAAACTAATTTCCATAATATCATGGGATTTTATAGAATTCATTGAAGTTTATAAAATGTGGTCTGATGTTACTGATTGAGAGCATGTTTACTAGCTTTTATTGTAAAGGCGTTCTGTCTAAATTTCTTGTAATTTTATGTAATGCATTTTATATTTGTTGTTTGCATGTTTGGCTTAAGACCTCGGGTCAATGAAGCTAATAAATGAAATGGAAATGGAGACCCAAAATAAGGGGAGTGCATTCCTACCATGACGTCAAACCCTGCAGAAGAGCTTTCTGAGAAACATGACCCTTAAGGGGGTAAAAAATGGGGCAAAATATGTTCCCCCAATTGTTTTCCATGTGCCTAGCAGCCTGCTGCCTCCTTGCCCACCCCACACCCCTGATTGGTCAATTGTGTAGTTCAGAGTTCTGAGCTAAGACCTACCTACTTGCACCCACCTCCCTCTGATTGCTCAGCTATGGACCTCAATGTTCTGAGGTAAAAACACAGTTCGAAGAGACTGCAGACAGTTGAGAACAGTTACAGAAATCAGCAGTTCAAGACTCCTGAATAGAAGCCAGCATGGAAATTGAGTTAATGAATGTTTATGGGGAGATAGTAAAGGACCTTTCAAGGAGTCATTTTGATGTGTGCCTCCCTCATGAACCTGAAAAAATGTCCACCGCATCACCACTCCCTCACACCAACTCCCACTTCACACCTCTCAGCTCCTGGCAAACTTCGAGCCAGATACACCAACGCCACAAGGAGGAGGCAATTTAGGAATGTGGCAAAGACATTTCCATATAGTACTCTTGCGGGGCACTGAGCTGCGCAGGCCAAGAACAACACAGTCTCCATATGAGCAAAACAATCCAGGAACACAAGTAGAGAGGCCATCACTTTCGTGGAAGGTGGCAGACGACTGCTTCTTAAATGGACAGTTCCCTGTGACCTGGTGATCCTGGTACCTGAGGGCAGAACCACCAATGTGGTCTACAGAGAGGTCCTTCAGTAGGGGGGGGGAAGTACGTATGCCTCACTTCATTTTTTACACTACAATCTTCTCCATTAGAATTCCTACAACAAATGTTACAATCATCAGTATTATAACTGACTTTACGGAACTTAAATACCATAGCAGAGCACTGGTAGAAGGCTAGTGATGGTTCCTGATTCTAAGAAAGAGCATGGCTTCCTTCTTGGCCAGTCTTTCCTAGACCTTCCCTAACCTGAGACCCTCAGGCCCCTGGTGCTCAAGTAAAATGCTGTTGCGTTGCTGGCCTGTGAATTCATCAGACCTCCTGTGCCTCTATCCCCCTCCCCCCCTTGCCTCTCCCGGGAACGCCTGCCCTGGATGATGGATCAGGCTTTGTTGGGGAGTTTATAAACACACGCCAGTGCTTTCACTCCTTACCCAGGGATGGCAGGAGTTGTTCCGAGCCAAGGAGTTGTTTGCAAATTGCTTATAAACAGTTCGTAAAAAACAGGCTTCTGGGTGTCCAAGCAGGTGTTTATCGCTTTATAGGATCACACCAGCCTTGTAGCAGAGCTTTCCTTGGGGAAAGAGGAGAGAGAGAGAGATGTGGGTGAAATACGTAGATATAAGGAAGAACATCTGTTTTCCCTTAATGAAAGCCCTTGACTTAAGTAGGAAAGACAGGCAGACTAATACGACTGTCTTCCTTCCTTGGCTAAAGTGGAGAAGTCAAGTTGGAGTGGATGAGAACAGCGATTGGCCAGCCCAGAGAGACACTTCTAGGGTTAAGACCACCTGCCTATTCATGCTGCAAAAAGCGAGCATGTTTAAATTAAACCACAGCTTCCCCCCAACTTGGCCTGCCCCTTCCCACCACTGCCTCTCTCCTTACCCCGGGGGTACACAGTCCACAGTGTATGGATAGCCACAGTCGTAATTACTGTCAACCAAAAGAGCCTGGTAAATTCCTCCCCCCCCCCGCAACACTACTGTGTACCCCTGTGCATGCCCCTCCCCCAAAAAACTTTCTAAATTACCAGAGTACACTTCTGAGCAGTCCTTCAGCTGGATGTAAAAAAAAAAAAAGCTCAAGGCTTCCGTATACTGAAAACTCCCTTCAATTTGAACTCTAGGGTTGGTGGTCATAGGGTGCGGGCTGGACAGGATGGGCCAGTTTGGTGTAGTGGTTAAGAGCATGGACTCTAATCTGGGAGAACCGGGTTTGATTCCCCACTCCTCCACATGCAGCTGCTGGTGTGACCTTGGGTCAGTCATAAGATCTCTCAGAGCTGTTCCCTCAAGGCCAGTTCTCAGAAGAGCTCTCTGAGCCCCACCTACCTGACAGGGTGTGGGGAGGGGAAGGGAAGGGAAGGAAGAAGAAGAGGAGATTGGATTTATACCCCACCCTTTGCTACCCGAAGGAGTCTCAGGGTGGCTTACAATCTCCCTTCCCTTCTCCTTTCCCCACAACAGACACCCTCTGAGGTAGGCAGGGCTGAGAGAGCTCTCTCAAGAACAGCCCTTGAGAGATCAGCTCTGGAAAAGGATTGTAAGCCACTCTGAGACTCCTTCAGGCAGTGAAGGGGGGGTATAAATCCAGTTTCCTCCTCCTCCTCCTCCTCCTCCTCCTTTCCTTCCATCCATGGCATGAGGACTGCAGGTGAAGGAAGATCACAGGTACCTGCACTCCAATCCCTCCAGAAATATCGATTTCAGTGTGGGAGCCACCTGCTGACTGCAAGCCCAACCAATGGCCATACCCATTTTCCTGGAACTCTCAGGGTCTTTAGGCAGGTCACCCCACACAGGACTTCAGAAGAAGATAACTGCTTTATTAGTGATTCCAGTACTAAAGAGCACATATACAGCTTGTGTCAGGAATAGCCATCAGTATAAGGGCCTCTGACTTGTAGTGAAATCAAACATCCCCACCAATGAGCTGAAGCCAAGGATTATAGTTTGCGCGTGCGGGCAAAAAGCAAGCGAGCAAGCGGGCACAGCGAAAACCCGTTATTTTCCCAGCCAAGTAAATGCAGCTGGAGACTACAAGGTCAAGCCTGAGATAGCGCACAGTAGCTGGACAGGGAAGAGCTGAGAACGAGGAGGAGAGCACCCCATCCCCCACATTCCAGATCCATGACAGGAACATGGGGTAGGTGCCGCATTGGGAAATGGTGCTCAGAAAAGCCACAGGTGGCTCCTGAGCCACTGAGTGTCACTGCCCTACCTCTTATACTGCTGCTTGCAAGCATATCCAGCTCCCCCAGACAGGACACTCACTCTTCAAGACATCAGACACAGAGAGAAACCAACCTCCCAGCAAGAGAGAAACACTTTCAGGCTCAGATAACACAGTCTTAACACAGTTCCAGAGGAAATAGTTCCTCACCGACTTGAGTGGGGCTTACTTCTGAGTAAACGTGTCTAGGATTGGACCACCCTGCACCCAAACTCTTAATTACATCCACAAGAGCTGGTCTTCAGCACATCAGACTCTAAATCTCACCACATGTTGGAGGCCTGTTCTGAAGCATCATTAAGGCATGTGGCCAATAGACTGAACCAAGCAAAGAATAGAGAACTGTGCAATTAGTGACATCTACTGTCATAACAGCGTTCTGTGCACCTTGGTGTTTAGTCATGCCGGCTACATGACCACGGGAATGTCTTCGGACAGCGCTGGCTCTTTGGCTTTGAAATGGAGATTTGAACCCTAGAGTCGGATTCGACTGGCTTACAAGCAAGGGAACCTTTACCTTTACTTTTTACTGTCATAAGACAGAGAAGCAAATGTTGCTTTCACTAGAACTTCATTTAGAAGGCATCTGAAGAAAGTGACATTCATGATTGCTCCTACCTAAAATGACAACCAGTTGGTGATAACAACCCATCCAACAGCATCTGCTAGAGGGGACAAACCCTCCACAAGTAATGCTATCATGGTTTCAGTCCATGATGGGCTAGCAGGATTCCATCTAAGCTGGCTGCCCACGCCTCTTCCAATTGCTGTCTTCCTGGGTCAGACAGACTTGGTGGTTTATTTTTTGCACAGCACAGACTGAAAACCACCGGCATAATCCTGGACTTGGCTGCTGTTCCGTTCAATCCCCAAAGTTCTCATGCTGTCAGTGAAGAATGGGGGCTAACATGATATTACTATGAAGAAAGCTTATGCCTTCCTAAAACTTGCAATCTGTCTGAACCTATATACCAAATACCTAGTTCTGCATCTTGAGTTGTGGGTAAAACTGCCAAAGCCCAGCCCACACCTGCTAGGCAGGACTGTTGGGATGGATTTCTCCAGAAATGCTCTCCAAATAAAGCGAAAGTAAATCAATTGCCGCTTTTTAGACATTTAAACAGGAACACGTTCTTGGAATAACTCAGAGATGTTTTCCAGTGAAAGGGAAGATCTGTGATTTCCACCAGTGCTTGATAGAAGTACACAAAGTAAGATGGCAAAGCTTTCGCAAACTGATAACACACATTGCCCATGCACCAAATCCTTAACTGGTACGAACTTGTTTTCATATAAAGCTGAATATTCTAGTCTTCACCTCTTGACCTGTCATTTTTATTTATTTATTTTTAAAATTTACTTCACTCTAATCCAATAGTGGTTTACATTGTCCCCTCTCCTCCATTTTATCCTCACTAAAAAACTCTATAAGGTAAGTTAGGTTTAGAGTGTGAGACTGTCTCAAGGTCACCCAGTAAGCTTCCGTGGCAGAGTTGGGATCTGAACCTGAATCTCCCAGGTCTAGTCTGACACTAACCACTATACCACACTGGCACTCACAAGTGTAAGGCTCAGTAATTTGCTTGGTTTCTGCTCGACTTTTCCATGTTCATCCCAAGTATGTTCTTTCAGCGAGTCCCCTTGAAGGAGACCCAACGTCACAGAGAGGAGAAGAGCAAGTCTCTCATGCTTCTGTATTCTACATGTGTCTGGAGAAGCACTGATTTGATTGCTTTATCCAGCCCAATTTGACCTCTTTCCCAGCATACAGCTCCTATTGGCTGGTTCAAAGTGCTCCTCCGATTGCTGTTGCTCTGTGCTCTGCCTGTCCTGCTTGCCTTGCCAGCCTCCTTGTGTGAAATGCTGAGCAGGTCTGAAGGTGCAGGGAGGGGGTCTGTACTCTCTTCCACAGGAGAGCAGTACCAAGTTTTCAGGCAAGAAGGGATTGGTCCTCTCCCGACCTGAACAATGTACTTAGAGCCAAGTTAGTTCCAGGCCATTTGCGTTTTAAGTCTTATAGGGCTGAACTGAAAGTACTCTGAACCAAGGCTCCCTCTAAGCTGTGGAGGTCTTGTGAGCAAAAATTCTACTTTGTGAGTTATTGACATTAAAGTTGTGAGCAAGTGATTTGGCTACTGCACGAGTTAGCTTACTCTGGAGCCATCCTTCCTGAGCTAGGACAAAATGTTTGCACAGGAGGCCACAAAACTGTGAGCTAGCTCACACTAACTCAGCTTAGAGGGAACACTGCTGTGAACTCCATGAGTCATATTAAAGGTGAAACACCATAGGTGAAATTAAAAAGGTGCAAAAATACCCAAAGGGGTATTTTTATTATTTTTTAAAATCAGACTACAAAACTACAAAGAAAAATATGGGAATTTATGGGAATATATATGGATTAAGGAAAGATACCCACACTAACTAAAAACCCAAGAGTGGGAGATCACATCCATGTTAAACTAAATAGTAGTATTTAAAGTATTAGTAAAGCGATATACTTGTAGAGTTCTTGTTTTTCACAGCTTCTATATTAGTATGTTAGTTATTATGAGAGAACTTTCTGAGCATCTTTTTTACTTCAAAGGGCAATTTTCAGAGTCCTTCTGCCCTTACTTCGTCTTTCTATCTCTAAAGTCATATACGGTTTTCATTGCTCCCGCAGCCGTTTCAACCACAGAGTCCTCATCCGTTCCAGAGGCAGCAGAGTCACTTGACTTGGTTTCTTCCTCTTTAGATTCTTCCCCCATTCCCAGCTGACGTCTCAGGAACTCCTTGGCTTTGAAAATGGAGTCAATCTTCTCCCTTTTATCGTTGATTTTAAAGATGACACCTTCGGGGATCGCCCACCGGTACTGAATTCCATTAGTTTGGAGAAAAGAGATTAGATCCTTATAGCTTTCCCTCTTTTGACAAATTTCAAATGGAATGTCTTTTAAAGTCTTAATGATTGTGTTTCCCAATTTCAGTGGAGTTGCTGAAGTTGCCTTTAATATGGCATCTCTGGTCTGTCTTCTTGCAAATCTGACCACAATCTTTCCAGGCAGGCTATTTATCTCTCCCTTATAATAAAGCAGTAGTGGGGACCAACGTTCTAAAATGCCCGCCTTTAGTGTTTGGCCGGAAGAACTGCCACTCAGAAGACACTGGCTGGGTTGACTGGCTGCTTTGTGCAGTCCCGCCCAGCGTTTCAAGGTCTTTTGCATATGGAAGCTGATTGGACTTCACTCCATTCCACACCTCAAACTCCCCCCCCGCAAGGCAGTTGGAATTTTCAGTTGCATATGGGAACTACTGTATTCTGAGGTAACATATGTCCTCACTCACAACACATCACTTCCCCTTTAAAAGAAACAAACCCAATAACACAATCACGCCACACCACAAAGAAGACAGATCACACCACAAGCAGAATACCTCAAGGCAAAAAATGATAGGAAAAGGTGCCAGCAGTCACCCCATTACTGCCACAGATGGTGTGCAGGTCCCAGGTTCATGTCTTAAAAGCTGCCTGGGGGACTATAGACCATTCACACACTTTCAACCTTAACATACCTCATAGGGTAGTTGTGCAGACCATATGGGGGAGAGGAGAATGATGTCAGCTGCTTTGGTTCCCACTGCAGGGAAAGACTGCCCTTTCCCTAGGCAGAGGCTGTGGGGGGGGGGGATGTAAAACTTAAGACAGACAGACAGGCAGATAAAGGTTGCCTGACAGTTGCCTGGAAAGGACATAGGGTTGCCAACACCAGGTTGGAAACTTCCAGAATATTTTAGGGATGAAGCCTGCTGAGGGTGGGGTCTGAGGAGGAGGAGGAAGAGGG
>NW_015165988.1:11007-18504 GCF_001447785.1 Gekko japonicus
GTCGCCCGGGCCGAGATTGGGGGGGCAAGGCGGGCGACAGAAGGCCGATGCCTCCGTCGCCCTGCCCTCTACAGAATCCACCCCCCAAACCTCCAGGGATTTCCCTCCTTATAGCTGGCAACCCTACTTTCCCCTCAGTGCCTGTTGGTAGGCAACTAAGCTTGGTCCTGTCACCTACTTTGGCCTTTGGGAGAAAACATATTGGGGCCAATCCTGATAGGGTTGCCAACTCCCGATGGGAAATTCCTGGAGATTTGAGGGATGGAGCCTGAAGAGGGTGAGGTTTGAGGAGGGGTGGGACCTCAGACAGGTACAATGCCATAGACTCCACCCTCCAAACCAGTCAGTCCCTCATAGGGAACCATTGTTGCCAATCTCCAGGTGAGGGCTACAGATCACTCACAATTACAACTGCTCTTCAGGTAGCAGAGATCAGTTCCTCTGGAGAAAACAGTGGACTCTGTCATTATACCCTGCTGAGGTCACCACAGCAAATTGACACTGTTTGCCCAAAGCCAGAGCACTCACCCAGATCCTCTGTCTAGATCTCGTTGTATTGCTTTCACAACGGGCTTTACTGCTAGTATATATATAATTGGAGTATGCCCAATAGGCAGTCTCCATGTCTTTTACTATTTCATCCGCTGATACCACAGACCTTCTTAATGGGAATTTAACAGTTAGCGGCACACAATGACTGCAGTCACACACACTAAATAATTGACTTTCAATGCAGTTTCCAACTGGATTTTGCCAGTTCACACAGTAAAATCCAGTTGTAAAATGTATTGAAAGTGGATTACAAGTGGATTATTTAGTGTGCGATCGCAAATATGTTGCCTTTGATCAGGGCACAGAAGAGATGAGTCGCCAAATGTGACATTTTTGTTCCTAAATACTAGAATGTGTTCCTGGAAATCCAAGTCATTATGTGAGGTGGTAGAGCACTGATTTCAGTGGGGCTGAAGTAACTTTGCATAGGATTGCATGGTGTTTGAAGTACAAGGATATGAGAATTTCATGTGGTTTCAGAGAATTTTGACCGAGATCACTTGTGGCTTTTTCTTCCTCTTCATGTTTGCAATACTGGAGCATACCTATCATCACTCATCTTTATGATTCACATGATGTTGAGCTTCTTCAAGAAACCATAATTTTTCTGAAATTGCAACAGTGAGTTGCTGTTTCAAATGTGTCAGGGTCATTAGTCAGGTCGCACCACACAGGGCTTCAGAAGAAGATAACTGTTTATTGATGGATCCAGTACGAATGAACACATATACAGCTTGTGTGAGGAATAGCCATCAGTATAAGGGCCTCTGACTTATAGTGAAATCAAACATCCCCCCCAATGAGCGGAAGCCAATTATTATAGTTTTTGTCTCTGCTTTTGTCTCTGCCACATGTGACACCGTGAAGGACCCGCAGTGCACTGTATCCTACCGTCCCTTCTCAGCAAAGTTTCAAGCCTTCCTCTGGCCTAAGGAACTTTCTTCCAACTTAAGTGGCTCTCTCACCATGAGCAAATAAGCCAGTTAAGAAGGAGGAAGGTACCTTAGGCTGAGTCTTTAAACTTTGCTGAGTGGAGCTGATAGGGAACAAGTGGAACTGATAGGGAAGCATGGCCGGAGCCAATCGGACAGAGGCCGGTGCAGCAAGTCGTCGCACAGTCATGGACTATGGGAATGTCCCCTGAAGGAGCTGCTGTGGAGCTGCGCCGAGCCACCACGAGGAAGCCACAGGAACATCTAAGCCGGCGGGGTGCCTGGTAGGCAGCCATCTCCCCTACATTGTGTGGCCCTAGCTAGGAAGTTTAAATACCCATGTAAACCGCTCAGAGCCTCCGGGATGGAGCGGTATAGAAATTGAATTAATAAATAATAAATAATAAGCTAGTGTCCCTGCGAGTCTCCCAGACACCGAAAAAAACCCCCAGAAACGTTCACAGGCAGGAATCCACCCGCCATCTCAACGTGTCAACTGAAAACTGATTAACTCCTCCCCGTGTTATGCAAGTTATCAACATACAGAAGAAGGAATGAAAATATTAACTAAGCCTTGGCTGACTGATAGGCTCAAATCAGGGTTGGGAAAAGCAGTCAGTCAACTTGAAGCCAACTTGGCAAGGGAATGTGGCAGCTAGATAGTTCAAGAAATAAGAGGCAACATCCTGGCCAGACTAAAGGGTGGCGGAGAGGTTATGAGATGAGCATGATAAGCAAAAGCTCAGGAGAGATGGGCATGGAAAGCAAATGTTTGGGAGAAACATGGCAGAAAGTAGCCGAACAATTCCCTTGGATGGCAAAAGGAATTTTCAGCCAGCCTTCTACTGAGCATCTATCCCACTATTGTCTGTCTAGACTGGGAACAGCTCTCCCGAGTTTCTTTTCCAGCCTTATAGTAAAAAGCCCAGTAGCACCAGGGGTCGTTTCGTAGAAAAAGAGCTAGGGGGACTCATTAGCATAACCATGCCATCACCGGAAGTGTGTCATAAGACCACACCCACCACTCAGTTAGTCTTAGTCTTAAAGGTGCTATTTGTTAGTCTTAAAGGTGCTATTTGAACTCTTGGACTATTTTGCAGCAACAGACTAACACAGCTACCTCGGGGAAGCTCCTGGATGGGGCTGGGAGTCCTTGCGGAGGCCACGTGGAGTGGCCTCGGCCAGGCAGAGGGGGAGGATGCCAACTTACCCTCCTGCTTCTTCCTCCTTCTGCAACAGAATGAGGCTGGAAGCAGGGGGCTGCCGGAAGAAGGGGCGGGGCTTCATTGTGTGCACCGCCCCCCTGCACCTCACCCGGGGGAACTGCGATCCCCCACGTTCCCCCCGAAATGAATTCTGAGTAGCACCTTTAAGACTAACAAACATTATTGAAGCATAAGCTTCCGAGAAACACATCTCTCTTCGTCAGATGCAGCTGACGAAGAGATCTGTGTTTCTCAAAAGCTTATGCTACAATAAAGTTTGTTAGTCTTAAAGGTGCTCCTGTAACCAGCAGCACAGACCCAGTACTTTAGGGTGGTTTTCCCCGAGAGAGAGAAACCCCAAAACCACCTCTGAACCTCCACAAGCAGTGCCCTCAAAGCCAGGCTTGGCTTAAACAGTGGCTTTTGCTGGGAGGCTAGGAGAGCCACATTTTTGCTGGGAAAGCTTAGGCCAAGTGCCAGGCCAGCTGCATGGTCAGGCATCCTCCATGTGACCCCCAACCCCCCTTCACAGCTCAGTCCATAGAGACAAAGGATGTACAGACCTAAGCTCTTGCCTCAAGCATGCCAGGACTTTTGTCTGTCAAATGCACTGGTCACTGTGTCTCCGTCATGAATGGAATATGTTGTATGTTCTCTGTCCCAAATCCTTTCACACCCTAGAACACAGAAAACACCTCTTAGTAATCCTTACATTGCTACACCTATCTGTTTGTCTAAGGTATCTGCATTTCTCTCACCTATGCCAGACCCATCAAGGTAAACATTGCTGTAGAGTGGTAATCCATTCAGCTTCATCCTGCCAAACATTAAGGAAAGGATTTCCTCCTCTGTCTGATACCAGAGAAACATCAGATTGCCCTATTATTCCACAATGGGAATCCCATCAATCCACTGTGAAACTAGCTGCCACACTTTAACATACCTTCAGGATACATTTGGGGGTATAACTATACCCAGTTTTGCACATGCCCAGTGTGACTTTAGCTGGGTGTGCACAAAAACTAACACCCCTGAGCACAACTCAGGTCCTCTGTGGTCTCGCTGGTTGGTCCACACATCTCCTCTCATCTTACCTTGGATTCCTTCAGCTCATCAGGATAAATATAGTATACCCTGACATTCCTATTTGTCTGCTAACCACATTCTAGATCTTCTTGTATGCTTGCAGCCTCTGATCTGAATGTAAATATCTAGATGTTGATGGTGAAGCGTGGCAAAGAAGGGCGAGGTGGCTCAGCAGTGACGCATTTGTGCGCATGCACAGTTGTGCGTTTGCGCGCATACCGCAGAGGTGTTAAAAAATCCGGTGGGATGCAGACGGTTGCTGGATGTGAGAGGATACCAGCACTACCGCGATCAGACACCTGCCCATGCAGCACATTTTTTGGAAAATACTGCACTTTCCCAGGTATCTTTTTACTCTCCATCTTCGGCAGGGAAATACAGGTTGCCGACGGGTGTGGGACACTTGCCAGATGTTCTGTGTGATTGCACCTGTAAAATCCACCCGGCATTCGTCCCTATCACATGGCTAATTCTGCGTGTGACCGGAACCATTGTTAGTTAAATAAAACCCATTTCTGTTACAATTTGGACTGGTTATTGCCTTAAAGTAAGGATCTAAAGGGAACTATTTCTGTAAAAACTGATAGCAGATCCACGCTGTACCCCAGCCTCCTGCTGGTTCTGCCTTTGTAGCTAATTCCCCAATCAAAGCAAAGGCAAGATATTTACTTAATAAAGCTGTCTTCGGGTAACACTACTGGACTTTTTACTATTTTGCAACAACAGACTAACATGGCTAACTCCTATGGATCTTTTCTAGCCTTGTTGCCGGAGGCCCAAGTTTACATTATATACAACTGCATGCAGTTAGTGGGGGCGTGCTTAGCAAGAGAGCCTTTTTAAGCTCATTCCTTGCCAGCCACTTGTCCACTTAAAAACAAAGCCACCCTTCCCAAGGTGCTTCACTCCTCCTCTCCAAGACGCACTTTAAGAAAAAAAACATGTTGAGAGAAACAGTAGCATGCAGCTTAGCACTCTGATCCTTGAGATGGAAGCTAAAACCTCCTGCATGCAAGCTGCCTGGTCTGCCACGGAGCTATGGGTCATCTCTAGATGACACTCGCTTCTGCAACTGCAAACATTTTCAGCAGGGCTTTTTTTGTAGAAAAAGCCCAGCAGGAACTCATTAACATAATAGGCCGCACCCAACAGCAGAAATCCATTAGCATATTAAGCCACACCCTGACATCACAGCTCATTAGCATATTAGGCCACACCCCCATGCTACCACACTCACCTTTTGCTTCTTATTCTGTTTACTTTGTTATCAAAACCCTGGGCTTTTTTTTGTAGCAGGAACTTCTTTGCATGTTAGACCACACACCCCTAACGTAGCCAATCCTAATGAGTTTCTGCTGTTGGGTGTGGCCTATTATGCTAATGAATTCCTTGGGCATGGCCAACTGAGGAGCCAGCCGGAACTCCGTTCCTGTGCGTTCCAGCCCAAAAATAGCCCTGATTTTCAGCATTGGGAAGATTGTCACTGGCCCTCTTGGCTTTTTCTGCGTCTCACTTGCCATCTAAGATTGACCTTCCTGAAAGCCAACAATTTTGACCTTCTGCACTCTAAGTGGTTTCCTGCCTAATTTCTAAATTTCTATCTAGAAGGGGACACTTTTCTAGTGAGTATAGTGAGGGATATTCCTGAACCTTAGACACAATCCATTCATGCTTATCTAAAGTAGATTTTCAGCTATACACCAAACTGCCCCTTTCCACCATGCAGAGAAAGGAGATGTTTGGTGAAGAATTATGAATGCCTCTTAGCCAAGGCCAGTCTGATACATTCCCGTGTCCGTCTTGGAAAACCCAAATGGTCCCCTCTCGATAATTAATCTGGGCATAAACTCCCAGAAGGTTCTTCTGCAAAGGTCCCATTGATATGAACTGGAAGCTGCTTTGTGGGAAGGAATGCCATTTCCATTCACATCTCGAGGGTTTGGGGCAATTCTGCATCTGGTATTCGCTCCACATTTTCTCAACACTGAGGAAAAGGTGCAGCCCAAGACCACATTCAAATACCTCCTGGGCAACGCTGTACTGACTGCGAAGTCACCCCCGAACGGCCATAAATCTATGCAGAAGGTACCATAAAACCCTGATGAAAAAAGAGAAAGTGAAAGTGGCATGCAATGCAGAGAGGAATTTCTGTTCCAAGGTGAGTTTGCTAAAACAACAGAGGGAAAAGCCAACGCAGAATCACCCTTTGTCTTGTTCCCACCAACAGTGGAGGCAGGTGGTGTCAAGTCCTTGTCTTACCAGCAAGACAGGTCCAGTAGAGCATGGAGCTGCTGAGAGAGTAAGGGAGTGAGCTGTCCATTCAGGTTCGGCACGGGTCCTTGGAAGGAGCAGAGGAGTTGTCCCGCCAAATGCAAAGGGCTACAGATCCACAAGAGCTTCTTTGGGTAAACACTGCAG
Source organism: Gekko japonicus (assembly GCF_001447785.1). NCBI lineage: Eukaryota > Metazoa > Chordata > Lepidosauria > Squamata > Gekkonidae > Gekko > Gekko japonicus. Next base: position 17,201 of record NW_015165988.1, read on the forward strand.
TACCACAGCCCAGGCAGCTTCTGAAGGGCTTTCCAGTTGACCCTGCAGCTCCACCTGCGATACATTAATGAAGCCAATCTTTCTTTACTTTCCCACTGTTCTTCTTTATAAGTAGGACTGTCAGAAGTAATGCCTAGCAATTGGCATGCATTTCAGCTTGGACAACTGCCTCTGCCTTCTCTGTCCTTGAAGTGTCCTTGGTGATTTTTCTGTGTGTAATGGGGTGGTGGTGGCACTTGGCAGTGCGCTGTACTTCTGTATCCCAAGATGGAGCAGAATCTGTGGGTACTGCCGTCGAGGCAGATTTGTTAATGCCCTCCACAGGGGCTGTCATGATCCTAAGCCTACAGGATCTAGGGAGACCCAGTGGCTCCAAGGAAGCCTGTATTAGAGCATCATAGAATCATAGAATGTAGATTTGGAAGAGACCTTGCAGGTCATCTAGTCCAACCCCCTGCACTCTGCAAGAGTAGCTATCGGGGCCTACATTTCACAGGTCTCCTCTGGACCAATGTGCCCTCTAAGCTGTGGAATCTTGTGAGCAAAAAATCTACCTTGTGAGCTGCTGGCATTAAAGTTGTGAGCGAGCCATTTGGCTGCTGCATAAATCAGTTTGCTCTGGAACCGTCCTTCCCGAGCTGAGACAACAATGTATGAGCCGAAGGGTAAAGAACTATGAGCTAGCTCACACTAACTCAGCTTAGAGGGAACACTGCTCTGGACCCTTGATTGTCTAACAAAGGATTTGGAGGAAAACCTTACCCCAGTAGAATGGTGGAGGGTGATAAAAGGCTTTGCCCAAAGTGGGAGGTGCCCGAAGCTTTGGAAAAAGTGCAGAAAAGGGCAACTAGAATGATAAAAAGGTTGGAACACTTTCCCTATGAGGAAAGGTTAAAGCACTTAGGGCTCTTTAGCTTGGAGAAATGACGACCGAGGGGTGACATGATTGAGGTTTACAAGATTATGCATGGGAAAGAGCAGGTAGAGAAAGAGGTACTTTTCTCCCTTTCTCACAATACAAGAACTCGTGGGCACTCCATGAAATTGCTGAGCGGTCGGGTTAGAACGGATAAAAGGAAGTACTTCTTCACCCAAAGAGTGATTAACACATGGAATTCACTGCCACAGGAAGTGGTGGCAGCTACAAGCATGGACGGCTTCAAAAGGGAATTAGATAAGCATATGGAGCAGAGGTCCATCAGTGGCTATTAGCCACAAGGTATAGATAGGGACTCTGGGGCAAGTGATGCTCTGTCTTCTTGGTGCTTGGAAGGGTCAACAGTGGGAGGGCTTCTGGTGGGAGG
>NW_015165988.1:19903-35959 GCF_001447785.1 Gekko japonicus
TCTGTTGGTTCTATAGGAGTTGACATGGCATGGGTCAAAGTGTCGTCTGTTCACTACCAGGGGAATCCTAGGGAGAGTTAGTTACTCCATCAGTGGGCTTAGACTGGAGTAACTCTACACAGGATTGCACTGGTCTCTTCAGAGGCTGAGAGAGTGGATAGAGAGGAGCTGCTTTTCTCCAACACAGCTTTAGGCCAACACATAAGAGACTGTTAGAGCCACGTGTTCCGGACAAACTGCAGCGCGGAGCTTAGTCAATCCATGGGCAACTGCAGATTCTGGCACACATCAGGCTGTTCTGGGAAACCCAGTTCTGTGGGGATCCCATGCAGTGCAAAAACCAAAACCAACAAACAAAAATCCCACTGCACAGTGGGAAAAGGCTGGCCACGTGCACCATCTGGGCTAGAGTTTGTTTGACTCAAAATGACAATGTTGTGCTCCTTTTGGTTAGTGGGATTGTACAACTTACATTGGCCTTATCCTTTCCATTAGGAACAACTGCACATGCGTAAAACGAGAGTGTTTCAATTTTTTTTGAGAGCCAGTTTGGTGTAATGGTTAAGAGCAGTAAACTCTAACCTGGGAGAACCGGGTCTGATTCCCCAGTTCTCCACATGCAGTTGCTGGTGTGACCTTGGGTCAGTTACAAGTTCTTTCAGAGCTGTTCTCTCCAGGGCAGTTCTCGAAAGAGCTCTCTCAGACCCACCTACCTCAAAGGTTCCCCATTGTGGCGAAGGGAAGGGAAAGGAGATTGTAAGCCATGTTAGCCTGTTGACGCTTTATATGGCTTATAAACTGTATAGCTGGACCGTGCAAACTGTCTGCCAGGGGAAATGGACTACATGGTGCCCATGAGACAATGCCAACTTACTGGACGGAAGACATTTACCCAGCCAAGGGAAACCTTGTACTGAAGCAGCATCTTAGACCAGACATAGACCCATGGAACCCCCAATGCCACCCATCCCTGCATCTCCAAGGACACTGCAGACCACTGTTCCCTCTAAGCTGAGTTAGTGTGAGCTAGCTCACAGCTTTTTAGCCTCTGGCTCACACATTTTTGTCTTAGCTCAGGAAGGAGGGCTCCAGAGCCAACGAATTTATGCAGTAGCCAAGTCGCTCGCTCACAATTTTAATGCCAGTAGCTCACAAAGTAGAAGTTTTGCTCACAAGACTCCACAGCTTAAAGGGAACATTGCTGCAGACCCGGGTAGATGGCAAGCCAGCCTCCCTGATCCTGCTCACACAGAGATCCAGCAGCAGTTCGCGAAGAGAAGCCATACTCAGCTACAAGAACCAGGAATATTCCTGCCCAGACCCCAAGAAAAGCTCTCTCCTCCACCACGCAGGCACCCCCCCCCAAACCTCTTGCATATTGACATCCCCAGGTGAAGCACGTATTCAGCCTCAACCTATAGTTTATTATTATTATAGTTTATTATTACAGTTTTAAGACCAACATACAGAGTAAGCATAATATGTGAGGGAGGGGGGGGGAAACAGTCATCATACACAAAAATAGAAACCTGAATTTAAGAACTTTTAAAATGTTTCCCACAATCTAAGAACTCAGCAACTGAATGTGTAATCTCTGTATTCTTATCTGATAGGAGCCAGTGAAGCCTTGCTTTGTTTGTGTTAATGTGCCCAGGTGTCCTGTTGACTAATGGGGTCATTTTAAGACAAGTCTCCCTGTAAAATGGACAGCTGAAGAACATAAGCTCTGCCAATTGAATCTCACTTAAAAGGCATGGGCATAGCCTTTCAGAGTAGGGTTTTTTGTTGTACTTGCCTTGAATAACTGCAGATGGAAGGGCAGAACATCTGGCTAGGGCAAATGCCCTTCTATTCTTTCCCTCCACTGAAGTCAAATGTATTGCCGGCTCAATTGTGCTTTTGATATTTAACAACACCCCGAGTTTGGAAGCCTTAGAGATGTCAGATTGTCGCTCAGTATCCTCAACTCTTTGTTTGATTAGCCCTTTGGCTTGTTCATAGGATAAGAGTAGCTGAGGTGAGAAGCCAATTCTATGAATAGGATAGTGAACTGCCTTGATCCGACTGGATTGGAAACCATCCTGGGATACCAGGGGAAGCAAGCCTTGTGGGTTGAAATGACCATTCAGCCACGTATAGATGGATAGAATACATACCCTAGCTTCAGTTCTAAGATTCCCAGACTCTAGTCGTATCCGGGCATTGGATACACAGTTAGGCACTTGGAGAACAGCTCTTAAACATTTGGACTGAACTCTGTCTTGCGGCGTAAAGCATGAGGAAGGTGGTCCTAAAAATGTTCCATAGAGCAGTTGTGCCAATGATTTCTCCTTATATAACTTCAGGGCTGCAGGAACAAAGTGTCCACCATGAGTTCGAAAAAATTTCAGTATGGCATTTGTGGATCTTTCCCCTAGATCAGTAACATATTTGCTGTGCTTAACCGATGGCCGTTTATTCAGTAAAACTACGCCCAGGTATGTTCTATCAGCTTGTTCTGATGGCCGTTTATTCAGCCTCAACCTAGACAAAAGAAGCTCCTGCCATGGTAGGATTAGGAAGCCAGTCCGTCTGCCAGCCACCCATCCTGATGATGCCACTGTTTAAACATCTGGTTGTTGAATCAACTACCAGTGATGCTGCCAGGCTGTTAATCCGTTCTCTCCTTCAGTCTACCTTTCTCTCTGTGAGATGTCACTATTAGAGAAACTATTTCTGTTGCCCAACCATTAATCCCATTCTCATGACCCATCTAGATTTTTTCAGTATTTCCTGAAGGACTACATGACAGAGGAAACATCTGCCTCTAGTCAGATCTAGGGTATAAAAGGGGAGAGAGGGCCACCCCATTGCTCTCTTCTCTCTGCTTCTTCACCCCTCCCACCTTGCCCTGCCTCACAGGTTCTATCCTAGCGCTGTTTGGAACTCTCCATGTGGCTCTGCTGGTCAGAACACGATCCTTTCCCTTAGTGTCATTCTATTTTTCGCTGCCGATTCTACTCACTGCATCTGGACACGTACGTATCACCCCTCAACGAAATACCTGCTAATGCAAACATCTCTATACTTTTCTACCTTAATTTCCTAGTTATGTATTATGTGTTTTGCTTGATTTTATATTTGTCTGTGTGTGAATATTCCTTTAGTAAAAGAAACTAGTGATTTTCAAAGACCTAGTCTCTGCATCTATTCCCAGGACTTGAATAAAGTGGGACTCTGGTATATAAAGGCCATGATCCTATAGCTATGCCAATTGCACATTAATATCATAATTCCCAAACCTTTTAATAAAGAAATATAGCAATTTGGCTACCAGCTGCTCTGAGGCTCCTTCAGGTAGTGAAGTTTGGGGTATAAATCCAATCTCTTCTTCTTTTGAAGGACATTCATTAATCCAATCAGGACTGATGAAATGGAAAAAAGTGTACGTTTAGCATGCATAAGGGGAGGGTGTCTCTTGCTTGGATGGCCCTTAGGAAGGCAGCAGTTCTTCCAGATGTCAGGATATGGGGCAGGACGGCGCCATCAGGTTTTCACAACCAGTTCTACCCAGGATGTACTCTTTGAATCATATTGGTTGTACACACCGCTTTTGTCACCATGCAGAATTTTAACTCTTGATAGGCGGAATGAAACTTACCTTCATTTTAAACTCCCATGTGGATCTTACGGAAAGAACTCTTCATTCCATATACACTGGCAATGGCTGAATCCTGTGTAATGCCACTAATGAATTTATTCATAAGAACATAAGAGACGCCAACGTTGGATCAGGCCAAAGGCCCAACACTCTGTGTCACACAGTGGCCAGAAATACCAGTGCCATCAGGAGGTCCACCAGTGGGGCCAGGACATTAGAAGCCCTCCCACTGTTGACCCCCCAAGCACCATGTATTCATTTGCCCAGTGGCTGAAGAAAATGTAAATGTCCCCTTACTTAATGTAGGCCGGCATGGCAAAGACAGTTGCCGTCATAGGAGCTGGAGCCAGTGGTCTCACTGCCCTTAAATGCTGCTTGGATGAGGGCCTTCAGCCAACGTGTTTTGAGAGGAGTGAAGACATTGGCGGGCTTTGGAAGTTCCAGGTAAGTAAAGCTGTGAGCTTGAATTTGCCTTGGCAAGAATACTCTGCAGCACTGGTCCATTCAAGGAAGAATGCTGGGTTCTGTGTTTTGCCCACACCGGTCTGTTGAATGTGTTTCAGGAGACAGAAAAAAGGCCACCTGGTCAAAGTTCTGGTGCGCATAATATTGTGCTGGTTCAGTTGTTAGTGTCCTTTTACAACTCAAACAGACAAACAGAGATCATGGATCTCGGGAGGGAGGGAGGGAGGGAGGGAGGAAGGAAGGAAGGAGGGAGGGAAGGAAGGAAGGAAGGAAGGAAGGAAGGAAGGAAGGAAGGCAGTTGTTAGTGTCCTTTTACAACTCAAACAGACAAACAGAGATCATGGATCTCGGGAGGGAGGAAGGAAGGAAGGAAGGAAGGAAGGAAGGAAGGAAGGAAGGAAGGAAGGAAGATTCACCTCTAGTTTGGATTGGGGTCATACAGGGACGAGAGATATAGTATTTAATCCTTTAACTCTTTAATGAAAATGAGCTATCCATGACACTGTTAGCATTTAAAAGACAAGTTTTTAAAAATATTAGGAAGCAGAAGATCTGTGATCTTAACTATGTCTCTTTGTGCCTTAAATACAGCTTTTTAGCCCCAAAATTTGGGGCTATTATATTTATTATGCACATTAAATACTTTAAATACAATAAACCTCTTTTAAACTGGTATCCAAGGCAGCTGGCTTGTTAGCAGCATCTCACACTAATCTAGGAAATTCAATGTAATAAACTGGTTATAACCCACATGCTGTTGTCTCAGGTCCTCGTTTGGGGAACTGGTACAAAAACTATTGCCCGTGACCTGCTCTTTGGCAATTTCTTGTAGGAGTGTGATATCAATGGCCAAGCAAGCATTTACAAATCTCTGACCATCAACACGTCCAAGGAGATGATGAGTTACAGCGATTTCCCCATCCCCAAGGATTTCCCAAACTACATGCACCACAGCAAAGTGATGGAGTACTTCCGGATGTATGCCAAACACTTCAATTTGCTCGAATACATACAGTTCAAGGTAAGAAGGGAGGCCCTAGACACGAGGGAGGGAGAGGGGTTTCCAGGGGCCACCAGTAAGGTTTCCAGCTGCAGCTTGGGAAATTCCTGGAGATCTGGGGGTGGTGCCAGCTGAGGGAGTGCAGCCTCCGGGGAAGGAGGGAGCCCAGCAGGGTTGTGAGGTCACTGGAGGACTTCTATTTCTTCTAGACTCTGTGGTAAACCATAGAGTTCACCATCCACCACTGCCATTATTTTCTCCAAGGGAACTGATCTCTGTAGTCTGGAGAGGAGTTGTAATTCCAGGAGAACTTCAGGCCCCACTAGGAGGTTGGAGAAGAGGAGGAGGAGGAGGAGGAGGAGATTGGATTTGTACCCCACCCTTCACTCGGAGCCTCAGAGCAGCTAACAATCTCTTTTCCCTCCCCCTCCCCACAGCAGACACCCTGTGAGGTAGGTAGGGCTGAGAGAGCTCTTTCGAGGACTGCTCCTGAGAGAACACCTCTGAGACAACTTGTGATTGACCCAAGGTCACACCAACAGCTGCATGTGGAGGGGTGGGAATCAAACCCGGATCTCCCAGCCAGAAATGCAGTAATGCTTGCAGAACAAGGACAAGTCTTATTGGCCAGTATACGCATCAGGAACTCAGTCCCTACATTAGGTGGAAAAGTGGTGGTTGTAAGGGGGCGGTGACGGCAGTTCTCAAAGACAGAGCATCTGGGGATTGTCAGGAAAAAGATTATTCCTAAATGTTTATGTTAGAGTTGCCAGGTCCATCGGAGCAGCTGGCAGGGGATGTGGGGTACACTTACGGGTAGTGGAGAGGAGGAATGCCGGAAATTAACATCCCATGCCTACATGATCCAGAAGTGATGTTGGCACGTCCGGGGGGATGTTCTGGTCTTTGGGCAAAACTCTATGGTGGAATTAGCTCCTGCCATAGAGTTTTGCCAAAAAACCCAGAGCCAGTAGCTCAGAAAGTAGAATTTTTGCTCACAAGACTCCACAGCGTAGAGGGAACATTGCGTGCACATCTGTCTCGTTTCGCTTTCCAACTTTATCAGAGTGGGTAGCGTTGAAATTCCTGTGTAATTCATTCATTTAGCAAGCGCTAGTGGATTTGAAGATTGTTTCCATGAGAAATGGCCACAGTGCTTGCTAAATGCATTAACGACATAGGTTGGAGGCTTGCCAACCTCCAGGTGGTAGCTGGAGATCTGCTATTACATCTGATCTCCAGGCGACAGAGACCACTTCACCTGAAGAAAACGGCCACGTTGGAAAGTGGACTCTATGGTGTTATACTCTTATGAAGTCCCTCTGCTACCCCATCCAAAATGCTATGTTTTCCCAGGAAACTGATTTCTATCATCTGGAGATTAGTTGTCATCAGGGCTTTTTTTGTAGAAAAAGCCCAGCAGGAACTCATTAGCATAATAGGCCACACCCAACACCAGAAACTCATTAGCATATTAGGCCACACCCCTGACAGAACAGCTCATTGGCACATTAGGCCACACCCCCATGTTACCAGAAGTGTGGTCATCCAGCCACACCCACCTTTTGCTGCTTATTCTGTTTACCTTGTTTGTTGTCCAAACCCAGGGCTTTTTTGTCGCAGGAACTCCTTTGCATGTTAGGCCACACACCCCTAATGTAGCCAATCCTAATGAGTTTCTGCTGTTGGGTGTGGCCTATTATGCTAATGAGTTCCTGCTGGGTGTGGCCAACTTGGGAGCCAGCCGGAACTCCGTTCCTGTGCATTGCTGCCCAAAAATAGCCCTGGTTATGAGGATAAAAGTGGAGAAGGGCAGAGTGTTGTAAACCACTTTGGGTCCCCATTGGGGAGAAAAGTGAGGTATAAATGCACTAAAATAAAATGCTGGTCTCCAACCTGCTAGGCTGCTGACTACAATAGACTTCAGCTGGGTATAATGCCATAGAGTCCAGAGTTGCCATTTTCATCAGGGGAAGTGATCTCTGTTATCAGTAGAACCATTGTCATTCCCAGATCTCCAGACCCCACCTGGGGGCTGGCAACTCTGTGGAATGGCACTCCTCCCTTACCTGTCTTTCTGTGACCTTGCTTGAATTAGATCGAGCCATACCATCGTGTGATGCCAGAAGACCACGGAGTTGGAAATTGACTGCTGTTACATCATATAGCACGCCATCTCAATTAATGATGGAATGATTACTCTTACTAGCACTTTATGATTATCTGGTTGTTTTAAATTGTTTTATGTGGATTTTATGGTACCTTTTACCGACTAATGTAATCCGCCCTGAGCCTGTTCACGGGGAGGGCGGGATACAAATGGAATAAATAAATAAATTAAGTAATAATAAATGAATAAATAAATAAACAAACAATACGCTTCAGTCCTGTGCAATGATCACTGTGAAACCTGCCCTAAATCCAAATCCCTGTCTTCCAGGCCTGTGTCTGTCAGATAAGGAAAAGGCCAGATTTCCCCACCACCGGCCAATGGGAGGTTGTAACAGAAATGTATGGGAAGCGGGAGTCCACCATCTTCGATGCTATTATGGTCTGTACCGGCCATCATGTGTACCCTTATTTTCCTCTGGACTCATTTCCTGGTAAGTGGATTACAACCAGTGTCCCCTCTAAGCTGAGTGAGCGTGAGCCAGCTCACAATTTTTTAGCCTCCGGCTCACGCATTTTTGTCTCCGCTCAGGAAGGGATGGGGCTCCAGAGCAAACTAATTTAGGCAGTAGCCAAATCGCTCACTCACAACTTGAATGCCAGGAGCTCACAAATTAGAATTTTTGTTTACAACTCCATGGCTTAGAGGGAGCCTTGGTTACAACATTGGAAAGGGCTTCAGGATTCTGTGGAGACCATTTGACATCTGTTCTGTTCCACTATTAAATTTATTTAATGTAGAGAGCTAGCCTGCTTCGCCTATAATGACAGGAAATGTGCATGATATATACAGGAAGTGTGTGTGACAGAGGCCCCATAGTCTTGCAAAAGTCTAGATCGGGCTTTGGAATATCAAATCCCTAATGAACTTCTAAAAGGGGGCGGGGAGGTAAGAATGACCCCACAGCTAAATTGTTAGGTGGGTAGAGATAGGAAGCTTCCTTCCTTCACTGTAATATAAAAATTTAACACACTGTTATGAGGACCAATTAGTATTATAACTGTGTCTGCTCTTTGAAGTAGAGTTGGGGGTCCCAATCCTATGCATGTTTACTCAGAAGCAGGCTCCACTGATTTTAGCAACACTTATTCCCAAGTAAGTGTGCACTAGGCTATCCACTCATTAAAACATGGTTGCACTGGGTAAATGGTGTTGTGTACAGATTGCAGGACAATAAGGTAGGATCTAGCACATGCACATATATGGAGGAGGGGGTGGGAATGAAAAAGAAAGCACAGAGTGGCCTTGATCAGAAATCAAACATTGCCAGAGATCTGTCTTCAATGATGGTGGGATGCAAAACAATATCGGGAGAGACTAAAGCTGCACCTGAAAAGTAGGCAGCATTCATCCTACAGACAACAGGTGGGGCTCACGGTTGAATGATCTTCCATGGGGGGGGGGGACACACCCATTCATAGTCAATATTAGATGTCAGGGTTCAAGCCTAAGGTTCTCCCTGATGGTCATTGTCTGTGTGTAGGGATTTGCTGTTTGTTTGAAGGAACATTCAGACTAATTCCACAAAAGCAGTTGTTCTGCCTCAGTCTGCCGTTCCCCCGCAGTTGTACTGCTCAATTTCCCACTATTTGCTGTGCAGCCGCATTTAGACCCACGTCTCCCCCTGATTTCCTCCATGTCTTCTTGATCCTAAAAAATAAGGATCAGGGAAATCAGGGAGAGATGCAGGTCAAAATGGAGCCGTGCAGTAAATAGTGGGGGACTGAGCCGTACAACCACGGGAAATGGGAGACCGAGGGCAGAAGAACTGCCTTTGCAGAGCTGGTCTCAGTCTTGTGAATGAATCCCTGCCTCTAGATGGCACATAGGAGGGTCCAGATTAGGGTTCCCAGGTCCCCACCTTCTGCCAGCGGGGGACTCCAGGCTGCTCTTCTGGATCTTCTTGTGCGCGCCCCACAATGATGTCACCCAGAAGTGATGTCATCATGCTAGGCACGTCATGGGGGAGGGACACTCTAGCATTTGGCCAAAAACTCTATGGTCATCTAAAGTGGTTGACTGCTTGATATTTAGAGATCTATCCTGGTGACAGCTTCCTACTGGCTAAATGGCTTTTCTTTCTGCACTGAGAACTTCAGCCCCACTAGGAAAAAAATTGCCCCACAAGCCACAAAATCCTGGCTAAGGGCCTGGGTTCAGGTGATGTGAAACCTTTATACCTGGATGGACACTGCTGGTCAGGGACAGGGATATAAGACTGACCTCGCTAGGCTAGTGGTCTGATTCTGTATAAGACAGTTTTGTGTGCTTATGGAGCATGAGCCATTACGATGTCCATAGCGATCCCCCTTTGGGCACCGTCTCAAGCTCTGTACCCCTGCTGACCTTTACTGCTTTTATTTGTGCTTTCCTTCTCACCGTTTTCACAGGGGTCAAGAAGTTTAAGGGGAAAATTATTCACAGCCGGGAATATAAACATCCCGAAGAATTCCGGGACCAGAGGATTCTGGTGATCGGCTTAGGAAATTCGGGAGCAGACATCTCTGTGGACCTCAGCCATATCACTAAGCAGGTGACCACACATTTACTTTGTGTTCTCAAAATGGGTAATGATGCTGGACGTGGTTGCTGGATTTGGGGCCCTGATCCGGCTACAATTCGTCCCACTGGTCTAAGTTAGTTGCACAAGTGTGTTGCTTTTAATGGGGCTTAGTGACCTGACCCTTTGTCTGCTTATTCAAAGCGAAGTGCCGCCTTATTCAGTGGGCCCCTGGGGGCAAATGGCACACTGTGGTTATTTATTTATTACTTCTTAGTCTTTCTTGAAAGAGATTCAAGGCGATATACAAGAAGAGGTGATATAGCACTGGAGCAATAAAATACATAATTGTATACCCCCCCAAGCATGAATAATTGTCATCCTACCAAAAAACACTCAGAGGTAGAGTTGCCAACCTCCAGGTACCATACAAGAAGCAAAAAAGAAAACACCACTGACAGAAACTGAATGCACAAGCAAATAAGCAAGTATATAATGATCAAATAAGCATAACAGCAAGTATAATATAAATCAAATAAGTATAACAGCAAGTATAATATAAATCAATTGGCCAAGGTGCAATAATAAAGCATAATAGAAGCACAGTCTACAGTCTTTCCATGTGTCTACTCCAGCATAGAAGCAATATCTATTATGCTTTATTATTGCACCTTGGCCAATTGAATTCAATTGAATTGAGGCCAACTGGTCACCTAATCTCTTGGAGGCTTTCAGGTGCAAACTAAAACTTAACCCCTCCCAGAGAACCCTGGGGTCGTTCTAAACATTTTCTCCGATAGGATAGAATTCTGACAGTGACTCTGGCATTCAACGAGGTAATTCCCAGCTCAGCAAAATTCTGTGGCAGCTTCCAGGTTAGGTAGAAAAATAGCAGAGGGCAGGGAAGTTTCCCTTCCCACCATTTGGCCGTTTATAATCTACTCACTGGCACCTTTCCCAAGCTGCTTTTCTCCTTATACATGTACATGATCTTTGTATGATTTTTAGCTGAAAAACTACACAAGAGAATGTATTAACCAAATCTGTGCACCAGAGAGCCAGCACGGTGTAGTGGTTAAGAGCGGCAGGCTTTCAGGTAACTGGACTGCATCTCAGGGGCTGATTTTGAAAGGACGAACAGCCAGTGGGGAAAGGTTAAGTAGTCCGTCCCCTGCTTCTGTTTTGGATGTTGGTTTTGATTTTGAAAAGAGAATGGAAAGAGACACATGGCAAGGTATTGCACCTAGCTAGCATTGCCAGCTTTTGATTTCCAAAATATTAGTCCTGTGGTTGGAACAAGGGGGTGCCCGGTGGAGCAGGGGTGGAGATAAGGCAAAATCTTATGCAGGAAATTGCAAGTGAGAGGGATGCTGTATAAAAACAACTCTCTGGAAATGGAAAACTAGCACATCAGGGATAAATTTTCTGTCCCTGCCAATCTAGCTTTCTTCTTGCAGGTAGTTTTTGTGTTGGGCAATGTTTGAAAATTTGATCTCCTGTTTGCAATCTGAAATGCTACAGTCCTCATTTCCGATTCATTTTGCTGCATGTATTGATCAGACCTTAATTATTATGTTAACTGATTCCACTTTGAAGTCTAAGGCGATATGGAAGTTCTGTCTGTGGTGTCAGAGCCCAAAACATGCAAACATTTGAATCGAAGAAGGAAGATAAGTAGAAAGTTGCTCCCCACTGATTATATCTCACAGGTTGGACTGACCACCCTTGGCTTGCAGCATCAGTCAGGGGGGATTTCCTCCTTAATTTGCTCCTTTCTCCTCCTTGCAGATCTTTCTGAGCACCAGGACTGGCACCTGGGTGGTAAATCGGGTCTCTGACAATGGGTACCCCTTGGATGTAGTGCATTTTACGCGATTCAAAACCCTCCTTCGCCAAACTCTTCCCGTAGCTTTGGTGAACCTGTGGGGTGAGAGAAAACTGAATACCAGGTTTAACCACGAGAATTATGGTATAAAACCTCAGCACAGGTAAGACTCAGATTTCTGAGTTTTTAGAGATTTGGGGAGGGGAAGGAATGTGCAAGTGAAATTCAAAAAAGAGGATTTTAAAGAGCAAAATGAGAAAAATTCAATGAAACGAGACAGCTCCTTCCTGAATTGTAAAAAAATGTTCTAGCTCATGTATTAATACACAGAATTCTATGCCAAAGAAATCCAAATTCTATGCGAAGATGAATTCCACAACCTATGTAAACTGTCCAGCTGTGGTATAATGGTGAAGGACTCTAATCTGGAGAACCAGGTTTGATTCTCCACTTCTCCACATGCAGCCAGCTGGGTGACCTTGGGCCAGTCAGAGTTCTCTCAGAGCTCTCTCAGCCCCACATACCTCACCGGGTGTCTGTTGTGGGGAGAGGAAGGGAAGGTGTTTGTAAGCCACTTTGTGACTCCTTAGGGTAGTGAAGGGCAGGGTATAAAACCACCTCTCCTTCTCCTCCTCCTATTTTATCTCATTTTACATAAAGTATTCTGCAGTTTTTGTAATTTTAATCATTTGGGGTTTTTTAATGCTCCTGTCAAAACTTCAACTTTGATTACTGGGATTTTATTCAGCGACAACTCTGACTTCTGAGATTTTACTAGGCTTTGCCCACATAAGCTGATATTTACAGGCGTAACCTATATGCATGCTTCTCCAATTAAACCAAATTCTGTACTCAGTATTCCACTCTGTGTTGTTGGGGAGATAAAGAAAATGTTTGAATCTGCTCAGAAGTCTTCAAGCACAGGCAAACAGTCTAATCAGGCTGATATCCCACCCTCTGGAGCTGGCTTTCTCTATTTTAAGATATCACTTGGTGCCTCCAAAGGTCCTCAGAAGGCATCAAATTAGTCTTGAATGTTCTTTCTGAATCCATGATCCCACAGATTATCTCACTGTTTCTTAAGTTACTTTATTCAGTCTGTCTCCTACTTTGGACTAAATTGGCTGCCATCTGCTTCTTAATTTGTGTAGGATTTTCCTCTTGAACTATAAACTGTGACAGAATATTTGCCTTAAAGAAGGTGTGATTATTGTCCAAAAATATTCGGATTGTCTGAAAATGCTCTGAGAGTTTAGTGACTGCCAGCAACTGAGACACTTGGCCGAATCTGCATTTGCCTTTCCCACCGGTGTCCCAGCCTTTTGACTCCGTCTTCAAAAAAGCTGTCTACATTTGGTGTCGTTTTCACACCTCAAGAGTGCTGGCATACTTTTGCACGTCCACATGTGTTTATCGTCCTTTGGGGCGGTTCCACTGTCATTGCACCTCTGCACTGCTTTAAAAGAATCTTCTCCAAACAACATTCAAACAAGGGTCAAATCTGCATTTGCATTTTTAAATCAGTTTCGTGCTGCTGTGACACCATCTTTCTCTATCCTTGTTTAAACGTTGTTTGGAGAAGATTCTTTTAAAGCAGTGGGGGAGGCGCAATGACAGTGGCACCGCCACGAGAAGGTGATAAACATATGTGGACGTGCAAAAGTATGCTAGCACTGTTGAGGTGTGGAAACGAAACCAAATTTAGACAGCTTTTCTGAAGACGGAGTCAGAAGGCTGGGACACGGGTGGGAAAGATGGGTGGGAATCTCCAGATCCAACGACCTCTCTCAAGAGCGCCAGAACTGAAGTCCTCATAAGCCTGGCCGGGCAAGAGGATCGGAAATCTTTGTTTTGTCTTCATCTTGCAGGTTCCTCAGCAGGTATCCCATTGCAGCAGATGACCTCCCCAATGCGATCATTTCTGGCAGGGTGTTGATGAAGCCAAATGTGAGGGAGTTCACTGAGAGAGGAGTGATTTTTGAAGACGGCAGCCATGAGGAAAACATCGACGTCGTGATCTTCGCTACGGGATACAACTTCTCCTTCCCCTTCATCGATGACAGCATCATTAATGTCAGGAACAACCAGGTTCCGCTTTATAAGTTCGTCTTCCCACCGCACCTAGAAAGATCCACACTGGCCATCATTGGTCTCCTCCAGCCT
Organism: Gekko japonicus; assembly: GCF_001447785.1. Taxonomy (NCBI): domain Eukaryota; kingdom Metazoa; phylum Chordata; class Lepidosauria; order Squamata; family Gekkonidae; genus Gekko; species Gekko japonicus. The sequence goes on from NW_015165988.1 coordinate 33,667, forward strand.
TTGGGAGCCATTATGCCCATAGCTGAGCTCCAGGCCCGCTGGGCCACCAGAGTCTTCAAAGGTAAGAGAGTATCCGAGGGAGTTCTGGAAGAGTTTCAGGCAGGCTTATAAGCAGTGGGCTGGTTCCTCAGCAGAATTTACTGACTGCCACCAAGTGAGATATTTGCAGGGTCAAAAAAAGACTCTGAGAAGCGTGGCTCACAAATTGCACTGGGACATCTGCTGAATGTGTGAAGGCGATTTCCAGCTCTATCCTTGCATGTCTGGTTTCTGGTTATGCGTAGTAGTTGCAAGCTGTACTGAGCTATGTTAGAAGGGTGAGGCAAAAATCGTTTTAATATTTACCGGTATGCCTACATAGTGACACACTGAGGTATCCACGGAATTCTGTGGTAGAGCTGGATGTTGCTCTCACACACAAAGTAAAAGGCAGACATTTAGTTGCATTGAAGCTCCATGGTGGATACCGCCAAAAAGACAAATAAGTGGGTTTAGGGTTGCCAGCCTCTAGGAGGGACCTGGAGATCTCCTGCTTTTACAACTGATCTCCAGCCGATCTCCCTGGAGTAAACGGCTGCTTTGGAGGGTGGACTCTGTGGCATTGTACCATGCTGGGGCCCCTCCCCTCCCCAAACCCCACCCTCTCCCGGATCCACCCCCAAAGTCTCCAGGTATTTTCCAACCCGGAGCTGGCAACCCTAAGTGGGTTCTAGATCAACTCAAGCCTGAAGTCTCCCTAGAGGCTAAAATGACTAAAGTGAGGCTATGGTACTTTGGTCTAGGGATCCCAGCCTCCAGGTGGGACCTGGGGATCCCCTAGAACTACAGCTCATCTCCAGGCTACAGAGATCAGTTCCCCTGGAGAAAATGGATGTGTTGGAGGGTGGACTGTATGACCACCAACTACGGAAGAATGACAGAGATTCTCTCTGACAGGGCTTTTTTTGTAGAAAAAGCCCAGCAGGAACTAATTAGCATAATAGGCCACACCCAACAGCTGAAATTCATTAGCATACCAGGCCACACCCTGACACCACAGCTCATTAGCATATTAGGCCGCAGCCCCGTGTTGCCAGAAGTGTGGTCATCCAGCCACACCCACCTTTTGCTTGTTATTCTGTTTACCTTGTTTGTTGTCAAAACCCAGGGCCTTTTTTTGTTGCAGGGACTCCTTTGCATGTTAGGCCACACCCCTAATGTAGCCAATCCTAATGAGTTTCTGCTGTTGGGTGTGGCCTATTATGCTAATGAGTTCCTGCTGGGCATGGCCAACTTGGGAGCCAGCCGGAACTCCGTTCCTGTGCGTTCCTGCCCAAAAATAGCCCTGCTCTCTGAGCTGAGGTTGTCCTTCTGTGCCACCTGAGGGTTATTCACACGCTCACTGCCTTGTTCTCCTTCCTCAGTGTTACGGGACATGTCGAGGAATCCAGATTCTGTCCTTTCCATTTCCGGTTTAAAACGATCAGACAGCTGAGTTAGGAAAGGCGGCCTTCTCGGAGCCTGTGGCGAGCGGCCGCCAGCCTTTGTGGTTGAGACCAGGCCTAGAGAGGTTGAGGATTCCTCTCGGGGTGAGGTCGATCTTCGTGTTCCTGCACAAGGCGCTGTTTTGGAACGGGCCCCCGCAGCTGAGCACAAAGGTTTTGCCCGCGGAAGGTCCCAGTTTTGCAGCGACTGGCATCTCCACTCTAAGGGGCTCGAGGAATCGCGCCGCCTGGACTCCTGCCAGTTACAATAAACAGTTCTGGGCTAGATAAAGCAAAAAACTTTTTCACATGGAAAAAAAAGATCATGTGTGATGTTGTTTGAATGAAAGAGTTCTCATCGCAGCTAAGGCATTTCTAAAGGGCTATTCTGAGGCCTTTTGGTACCTGTGGTGGAAAAGTCCAACCCACTGTCCCAAACCCTTTAATGGGCCATACCAAGCAGGGCCAGCCCTGGCTAGTATTTGGATGGGGGACCACCAAGGGATACCAGGCCCGTGATGCTGAACGTCTCTTGCCCTGAAAGCCCCTTGAGGGGTCGCCATAAGTCAGCGGTGACTTGAGGGCACTTTCTGCCACAAACTGCTTTGTATTCCTCAGCAGGGGTCATTTCGTAAAAAAAGAGGTGACGGAGGTCATTAGCATAACTTATTTGCATATGCCACACCCCCTGACATCACCAGAAGTGTGTCAGAAGGCAACACCCACCGCTCAGGCTCCACTGGACTGTTTTGGATTGCTAGCTATTGGGGGGGGGGAACGTGCAGCTCTGTCCTCACAGAGGAGGGAGAGCTTGTACCTGAATAAACCTT
>NW_015165988.1:36075-45568 GCF_001447785.1 Gekko japonicus
GGGCTTGTTGCATGTGCCCACCCCCTGGGCTCTTTACTGCCGGAGCTCCGCTCCTGTGCGCTCCTGCAGGAAATGACCTCTGTTCCTCAGGCTGCCCTAAGCACTACGTCTTTGGTGGTATTTTTCAGGCCTTATCAAGTTGCCTCCCGTTGATGTGATGATGGATGACATTGCCAAGAAGATTAAGAAAAACGAGAAATGGTGAGAAACCAGTTTTACGTACACAAGGGTAGTCTCTCACTTAAACTGGATCTGTACCAGGTTTCTCTTTCACAATAGTTTTTGGGTCAAGGAAGAGCAAATCTGCCTCGCCTTGTCCAGGTAGGTTTCTGGGTGGTTCATGCCTTGCTTGGGTTCTCAGTGCTCCTCTAGAGGTGCAGGGAATTCTTGCCAGCCTCTCAGTTTGCCTTTTGATGCAGCAGGCCAGGGTGCTGAATGAGGACCTCAGAAGAGCCCTGCTGGGTCAGACCAGTGAGGGTCCATTTAACCCAACATCCTGTCCCATCCAGTGGGCCAACCAGTTCCTCTGGAGGGCCAACAACAGGGCAGAGAGGCCGAGGCCTTCCCCTGAGAAGAACATCAGAAGAGCCCTGCTGGGTCAGACCAGTGAGGGTCCATTTAACCCAACATCCTGTCCCATCCAGTGGGCCAACCAGTTCCTCTGGAGGGCCAACAACAGGGCAGAGAGGCTGAGTCCTTCCCCTGACGTTGCCACTTGGCACTGGGATTCAGAGGCTGACTGCCTCTGAACATGGAGGTTCCCTTTAGTCACCGTGGCTAGTGGCCACTGATAGACCTCTCCTCCATAGAGGTGGATCCTCTGATAGAATGTTCTGCTGTACCCCTTGACAAAGTGGACTGGGACCCTTTATCGGCAGCTGGGCTTCAGAAGCAGTGGTTCTTGATTCACACTGGGCCCACATCTGGTGTGGTCATTGCTTCCCCGGAGATTGTTGCCATCCAGCTTCAGAAGTTCCAGGAACACAGCAGTTTGCTGTCGTGGGCAGGAGAGCGGACTCTAATCTGGGAGAACCAGATTTCATTCCCTGCTCCTCCACATGCAGCGGCTGGCGTGACCTTGGGTCATTCACAAGTCCTCTCAGAGCTGTCCTCTCAAGAGCAGTCCTTGAGAGAGCTCTCTCAGCCCCACCTACCTCACAGGGTGTCTGTGGTGGGGAGGGGGAGGGAAAGGTGAAACTGCTCTGAGGCTCCTTCGGGTAGTGAAGGGTTGGTACAAATCCAATCTTTTCTTCTTCTCGTCTTTATCAGAAGCTGGGCTTCCCCGGAGATTGTTTCCGTCCAGCTTCAAAGATTCTGGGAATGCACCTACAAAGAGACCACGTGGACAGAGCCCGGGATGTGGCTGTTCCTGTCAGGAACATCACCCAGGCAGGAGTGTGAGGGGGTACTGTCCCCTCTGGGATGGGGCCCTTTCCTTGGCCAGCAGCCACCCCTCTCCCTCCCCTCCTGCAATATTTAAAGGGCCCTTCAGCTGATCTGCAGGGAGCACGGAGGCCCGCCGGTCAGCCAGGGGGCCCTTTCAATCTTGCAGGCAGGAGGGAGAGGGGTGCGCACCATCCCCCGCTTCTTCCCAAAAGCATTTAAAGGATCCCTTTAAATGCTTTTGAGAAGAAGCAGGGGGCCTGTGCATACAGCTCCCCTTGATTCTTCTCAAACAACTTCTTCTAAAAAAAATCTTGTGGGGCTGGCCTTTTAAGGAAGGGGGCGGAGCCCGCAATAGCCCCACTGTAGCTAGGGGCCAGCCTGTCATCATGTAGGTAAAGATCTTGGTTCTAAACCCAGACCATCAGAGACACATTCACATAAATGCCTGTCTAAATAACGCAGGGGATTTTTGCACAGCCTCCAAAGAACTAATAGTACAGAGGACTTACTGGCAACCTCAAGTGGCCATCTATCTGGCCAGCGTCAAAGTCAGATTGCAGGACCTTTGGCCTGATCAGGACACATCCAGCTGGAAATCTGAATTTGGGGAGGGCGTGGTCTGCCGTGTTGGTAATTTCAATATTCCTTGCATTGCATTCAGTATTCTGTTCTGAAAAAAATACACTAAAATACAGAGGATGTATAGTCCCTCTATATGAGAATACATATGAGGACTGAATGAGTTAGCATATGTAATGAGAAAAGAAACCAATATCCCTGTTAAGTCCTGGGGAGTCTTGTAATAACTTGTAATTCAGCAATCTCCTTTTCCATTCTGAAGTTCCTTTGTAATAAAACAGCTACTCTGAGGTCATTCACTGAATGTCCTGAAAGGTTGAAGTGTTCTCCTGCAGGTTTCTCAGTCTGATTTGTGTCCGTTTATCCTCTGGTGCAGGGTTTGTCCTATTTGTCCTGTGTAGAGAACAAAAGGGCATTGCTGGCATTTAATGGCATGTCCAGTGTTAGCAGATGAGCAAGTGAATGAGCTTCTGATGCTGCAGTGGATGTTGTTATAGGTCAAGGGAGTGTGTTGCCTGGGTGTATGTGGCAGTCTACAGGGCCTGAGTCATGCCAGACAATTCCCCTCTGCTGTCCCCAGGTATGCCCCCAGCCAGCACATCTCCCTCCAGGTGCAGTACGTCGATCATGTGGACGAGCTGGCTTCCCTGTCGGGAGTGAAGCCAGACCTGCTGCGCCTCTTCCTGACGGACCCGAAGCTGGCTTGGAAAGTGTTCTTTGGGCCCTGCTCCCCAGTGCAGTTCCGCCTGAACGGTCCCGGGAAGTGGGACGGAGCCAGAGATGCCATCCTAACCCAGGAGGAGAGGATTGTCAAGGCCACAAAGACCCGTGCGGTGCACGCACTGGCATGCACGGGCGCTCACGCCACGTCAGTCCCCTGTTTGCTTATCAAAGCGATTGGCTGTCTTGCTGTCTTTGCTTTGTTTGTAGCTTTTTTGTAAGCTGGCTGTGTGGTGCCCGGGGAACAGTTCCTTTGCTTCCCCACTCTCAGGTTGCCTTTCCCCCGCACAAATGCTCTTTCTGCCCTCGCCTTTTAACCCATGTTCACCATGGTGTCCTCCAAGCAATTCTGCACCAAAATCGAGTTCAACCTTCTTTTTATTCCGGGTCCCCCCCCCATTCCCTCCCTTCAGTGGTCAGCCTGGTTTCAGTCTGCTGTTGCCCCGGGTTATTTGGATGCCATTTTGCCGCGGACTTAAATTGCCTCGACTCGAACTCTGAGAAAATCCGGAGTGGCGGGCCAATGCGGAAAGTACCAGAGTGGCCTCTGAGTGGCATGCCCAGTTGCTGAGGGGCTGGATCACGCAGTTTCATAGTCATCAACACACGTGGTCTGTGAGTTCCACCCTGGGAACTTAACTCCTAGGCGAATGCAGGCCCTCTTTGGATTGGGACCTTCCCATGCTGGTTTCCTGACCGAGCCCTTCTTAGTCCTGCTGGGGAAACGTACATGTGCTGAAAGAGAGATGCACATTCCCCCACTGGGACGGAGAGCTTCCCAGGGTCCAGTTCAGCGAGGGCTGCCAGCTCTGGGTTGGAAAAATACCTGGAGACTTTGGGGGTGGAGCCTGGGGAGGGCGGGGTTTGGTGAGGGGGGGCTTCAGTGGGGTAGAAGGCCATAGAGTCCACCTTCCAAATCAGCCGATTTCTCCAGGTGAACTGATCTCTGTCACCTGGAGATCAGTTGTCATCCCAGGAGATCTCCAGCTACCGGCTGGAGGCTGGAAACCCTAATTTCAGGTCAAGCAAATGGCTCACTGTGTTCCTGGCTCCAGCAGGACATGCATGTGCCTTGGAATTACATCCCCAGCACGGAACTTACCAAATGTCCACGTGGCAGTCACGTGTGTCTCCCATCTGGACTTTGCAGACTGGGTGACCCGGCCGGTACTGCAGATGGTCCTCTAGTGCCTTTCCTGTCATACAACCCTGACCTGGGCTGCTGCTTACCTTACAGGCAGCCAGCCTGGGAATGAAGGATGGTATTTATCCAGTGACTGGAGAGACGGGCAAAGATGGACTGGCCAGTCCTGCTAGCTGAGGCACAGCTTTCTCATGGGCTGCACGGGTGAAGGCAACTGGGCCGGGGCCCTAACTGAGGTTGGCGCTTGTGGCAAACCCCCAGTTTTTGTTAGGTAGATTTCCAAGTCTGGTTGGCTAAAACACGTCACCCTCAGCTTCAAGCTGTCAGCTGAAGAATGTGTGCGCTTATTTCAGGCTTCCTCCACCTCCACTGGCTGCTGGAGGAGGCATTCTGTTAACTCTTTCTCCCCCTGGCAAAGAATAAGCTTCTCATCTAATCCAGAACATTAGCTTCAAATCACCCGGGAAGGTTTAAATGTGATTGATTTGGTTGTCTGGGTGCTTTGGTCTTCTGATGCTAGGGTTGTCAGAGCCACCAATCAGCTGGCCAGCAGGGGGACTGACCAGTAGAAAGAAGAAGGCCCAGGCCACATTGCCAGCATTGCACAGGAAGTAACATCATGCCAGCAACTTCCTGGTGATGCTCTGGTATTTGGGCGAAAACTCTATGGCAGAAGCCAGTTTTACCAGTGAGTTTTTGGCCCACTACCAGAGCATCACCCAGAAGTTGCTGATGTGATGACATCACTTCCTGTGTGACACCCGCAATGTGGCCTGGGCCTTTCACTGTCTCCTCGTCAGTCCCCCACCATCTCCTGCCGGTTGCCCCAGGAGGGACCTGGCAGCAGTTCTGGGGTTTGCAGGCTTCTGAGGGAAACAAATCCAACTCTTGTCTGCAATGCCAGTCTGGTTGGTGTCTTGCATTGCCATATACGTTTCTGATTGCTTTTGATAATAAACACTTTTCCAGCTTTTAAAATTATAGTTCTATGTCTAAGTCTTTTTGCAGAATGCATTCCCAGGTCCTGATTTCACCTCTTTGCTAGGATACTGTGAACCAAGGATCAGCGTCCTTTTAGAATTAAAGCACCAAAGTACATCAACATTCAGAACACGAGAACGACAAAGAAAGAAAGTCCATTTTTATAACTGAAACTATACAATTTAATTTCACTCATCATTGTCAATTTGGCTGGGAATCCATAAAGTTTCAGCACCCTGAACAGTGGTTTTTATAAGTCCTTTATTAGGAAGTGACACACACAGGATCAACATTCAGAACACGGGAATGACAAAGAAAGAAAGTCCATTTTTATAATTGAAACTATACAATTTAATTTCACTCATCATTGTCAATTTGGCTGGGAATCCATAAAGTTTCAGCACCCTGAACAGTGGTTTTTGTAAGTCCTTTGTTAGGAAGTGACACACACAGGATCTCACATTAAATATACCTAGGAGAACCCTGTGAGAATCTTTTCGCTCACTGGCCTAAATCTGTGCACAGTTTGCATTTGGATTTGGTGGCAACTGTTCACCTCTCTCGTTTCCCCGTGCAAAAAGCATCTCTAAGAAGCCCTTTTGTACCCACAACAATCTTTGCTTATGCCAGCGTCCCATCTACTCCTCCAATATCCCTCTTTTTAAAAAGAGCCATATTTGGTTCTGTACATAACCATATCTGGCTCTGGAGTCATCGTTTGCAGAGTCCTGCTATAAACAGTCAGGTTTCCTCCCTCTTTGCAGTTTAAAGAGCACCCCAGGCAGGCGGGTGCTTGCCATTAACTGGAATCGGAAGAAGTGTTGTATTTTGATTTCCATCCCTCCCTCGGTCTCATCAAGATGACATGTTACAAGCATCCCCAACCCTAAATTTTAATACGCTAGCAAGCTATATAAACTATTCAGTGGAAGGAAACCAAGGCATCTTTAAGGTGCTAAACCTCTACTTGCTTTGTACCACTGAAGATTGGGAAGGCAGTTCACACGAATTTTTGTTGTTCAGTCGCACAGTCGAGTCCGACTCTTCGCGACCCCATGGACTAGATCCCGCCAGGCCCTCCTGTCTTCCGCTGTCCTCTGAAGTTTGCTCAGTTTCATGTTCGTTGCCTCGATGACACTGTCCAATCATCTCATCCTTTGCCGTCCCCGTCTTCTTTGACCTTCAATCTTTCCCAGCATCAGGGTCTTCTCCAGTGAGTGCTCCCTTCTCATTTGGTGGCCAAAGTATTTGAGCTTCAGTTTCATTATCTGGCCTTCCAGGGAACAGTCAGGGTTGATTTCTTTGAGGATTGACTGATTTGTTCTTCTTGCAGTCCAAGGGACTCTCAAGAGTCTCCTCCAGCACCATAGTTCAAAAGAATCTATTCTTCGGCGCTCGGCCTTCCTTATAGTCCAACTCTCACAGCCATACATGACTACTGGGAATACCATTGCTTTGACCATGCGGACTTTTGTTGGCAGGGTGATGTCTCTACTTTTTATCATGCTGTTTAGGTTCGCCATTTGTACTTGCTTTGTACCACTGAAGATTGGGAAGGCAGTTCACACGAATACCATGCCAAAAAACAAAAACCCCACATGTAGAAAATCAGGATGTCAGGAATAAGGCAGGCCTACCAGTTTGGTGTAGTGGTTAGGAGCGCAGACTCTAATCTTGGAGAACCAGGTTTGATTTCCCACTCCTCCACATGCAGCTGGCATGACCTTGGGTTTGTTAAGTTGGGCACAAGTTCTCTCAGAGCTGTTCTGTCAAGAGCAGTCCTCAAAAGAGCTCTCTTGGCCCCACCTACCTCACAGGATGCCTGTTGTGGGGAGGGGAAGGGGAAGGAGTTTGGAAGCCGCTCTGAGACTCCTTTGGGTAGTGAAGGGCAGGGTATAAATCCAATCTCCTCCTCCTCCTTCTCCTCCTCCTCCTCCTCCTCTTCTTCTCTGACACATTAGATTTCTATGTACAAGGATATTTTTAAATAAAGAATTCAATCATCTAAGCCTCCGCTGAAGTATGAAATGGTGCACCCCCGCCACAGCCCTAGCAGCTCCCTGAAAATCGAGAAATGTTGCTGTCAGCTGCAGAGCTTGTGTTCCCCAAGCATCTCTCACATGACTCAACACTACTTAGTCCCGGCAGTGCATTGGAAAAATTAAGAGAACAGGCGTGGAGTTTATACCATTTCATGTGGCATTAGAGAATCAGAGCATCAGGGATCAGAGCAGCAGAGAGAATTCTCACAAGTATTGTTGAGGTAAATGGCCCCAACTTTGCCTGGTAAATTCCTGCCGAATTTGTTTCTTGTTTAAGAGTTTGTTAAGCTGGGCACAGTCAACAGGGAGGGGCTTTGCACAAGCCACATTGAAACTGAATATCTCAGTAGATTGAGCCATGTAACTTCATTGAATCTTAACTGCTGGTAGCTGCAGTTCAAAGAATTGGCTGGAGACCTCCTGGGATGACAATTCCAGATGACAGAGATCAGTTCACCTGCAGAAAATGGCCTCTTCGGAAGGCGGACCCTATGGCATTCTACCCCACTCCCCTCCCCAAGCCCCGCCCTCCTCAGGCGTCATTCCCACAATCTCCAGGTACAGGTATTTCCCAACCTGGAGCTGGCAACCCTGAATTGCAAGCAGACATTTCTTGGCTGTCATCCTTAAATTTATAATTCCATTCTAGAGCCTCTTACAGAGAAACCCTAAGCAGAGTTGCTTCAGTCTAACCTATTGAAATCACCGGGTTGAAACTGTAATAACTCTGTGTAAGACTGCAACCTTAGATGTTTTTTCCAGTAAGGGAAACACAGGCCCCAGTCACACAGGCCAGACGCCTATTGAAAAATCACCGGGTTGAAACTGTAATAACTCCATGTAAGATTGCAACCTTAGCTGTTTTTTTCCAGTAAGGGAAACACAGGCCCCGGTCACACGGGGGAGGCATGGCTAATTGCCCCGGCGCAGTTTGATCCGCGATTACGCGATCAGACGCGCTGGCGGCACACCACGGGTCCTTCCCTCTGCGCCGGCGGGTAAATGAGGGTGGCGATCACACAACGATCCTGCAGCGTGGCAAAGAAGCGGCACGGCGCGATCACACCAGCAATGGCTAGGCGCCACTGCCAGGACAAACGGGGTCTTTTTTTTTTAAAGCCGAAATGGCACTTTCGCTTTCCTCTTTGTGCGCATGCACCATTGGGTGCTTGTGCGCATCTTGTGGAGACTTGGGGGGGGAAACTGTTTTCGAAGGGACATGGGCGGGCGCCAGATGCCACCACCGGAAACGCGATCAGACGCCAGCCCTTGCCCCTCGGTTTCCGGAAACTAGTACCTCGGAGGTACTAGTTTTTAACTCTGCATCTTCGGCAGGAAGCTTCGGGTTCGCCACGGGAGCTCTACACTTCCCAGATGTTGCGGTGTGATAGCGCCCGGAAAATCCACCTATCTTGTGTCTCTGTAGCATGGGTAATGCTCCGTGTGACTGCAGCCACAGAATGCTTTCGTTAGAATTTGTGGAGCAGAATAATGTTGCAGTCTGTTGGTCACCCATCACTGCAGACTGCAGAGGATATGAAACATTCTTGTTTTGGCTCTATTCAAAATGGGGAAAAGCAGGGCTCTAGTCGGGGGGGAGCTCTCAGGTACGGAGCTCCGGAAGAGAACCTCTAGGGGGCGGGGCGGTCACGTGGTGAAGCCTCTCTTTGTGCGCATGCGCCGTTGGGTGCTTGTGCGCATCTTGTGGAGACTTGGGGGGAAAAAACTGTTTTCGAAGGGACATGGGCGAGCGCCGGATGCCACCACCGGAAACGCGATCAGATGCATGCCCTTGCCCCGTGGTTTCCGGAAACTAGTACCTCGGAGGTACTAGTTTTTAACTCCGCATCTTCGGCGGGAAGCCTCAGGTTTGCCACGGGAGCTCTACGCTTCCCAGATGTTGCGGTGTGATTGTGCCTGGAAAATCCACCTATCTTCCGTCTCTGTAGTGTGGCTAATGCTCCATGTGACCGCAGCCTTTCTTGTCTTTACTTTTATTCTGGATCAAAACAGAGGGGATTTTAACAGTAAGTGAAAGGACCATAAACCTCTCTGTTTCTTGGTTGCATTTTTCAGAAGTCAATGAGAATTTGCTATGGGTCACATCATTGCACATTTGGGCTTTTAAGTCATTGGATCTTTCTTCCTCAGATCCAACACAGGTTCATAGGGATGCCAGCCTCCAGGTGGGGCCTGGGGATCCCCCAGAATCACAGCTCATCTCCAGATACAGAGATCAGTTCCCCTGGAGAAAATGGATGCAGCAGAGGGGAATGGCTTTTTAAAAGAAAAATCAAAGGAGAGCACAGATGAGCTTGGATGGCCACTGCAGAGGAAGGAAGGGCTCCCCCCTCCCCACTCCCAACTATTTTACTGCATGGAAGCAGCGGGGGGGGGGTGTCCCTGCTTTTGGTGGTCTATATGGAGCATGACGGAGTGAGCTCCCATCTCTAGTTCCAGCTCCTGCCAACCTAGCAGCTCGAAAGCAAGAAATTGCAGGTAGATAAATAGGTACCACTTCGGTGGGAAGGTCACAGCGTTCTGTGCGCCTTGGTGTCTAGTCATGCCGGCCACATGACCACAGAAACGTCTTCGGACAGCGCTGGCTCTTCGGCTTTGAAATGGAGATGAGCACCACAAC
>NW_015165988.1:45598-60873 GCF_001447785.1 Gekko japonicus
GGGGGGTCCCTGCTTTTGGTGGTTCATATGGAGCATGCATGTTTTATTTTATTTTTAAGCCATTACCCACAGATACTGCCCTGCTGCAGTGAACCCAAGTTAGGTCCAGGACCATTAAAAAATCTTGAATGTGTAGTTTAGCCCCAGGAGACTTTGGCCTTCCACACAGAACTACATTTCCCAGAGGAGAGAGTGCTTCACTGCTAAATTGGTGCTGTTGGACTCCAAGTTCATTCTCACATCTCTTTGGTAACTCCTGCCTTTACCAGCTAATTTGCTGCCATCCATCAGTTCCCCTGGAGAAACAGCTCTAAGCTGTTCCCTCTAAGCTGAGTTAGTGTGAGCCAGCTCACAGTTTTTTAGCCTCCAGCTCACACATCTTTGCCTTAGCTCAGGAAGGAGGGATCCAGATCAAACTGAATGATGCCTTAGCCAAATCTCTTGCTCACAATTTTAATGCCAGCAGCTCACAAAGTAAGACTCCACAGCTTAGAGGGAACACACACACCCTCTTTTTCCCTGTTAGCTTTCATTCCAGTTTTGTCTGGGGCAGTGTGGTTTGCACACAAAAGCTTGCACTGTGAATAAAACTTGATTGGTCTCAAAGGTGCCCCCACTGGACTCAAACTTTGTTCGGCTGATTTGGACCAACACCTAAACCAGTTATAGTACAGATGCTTATTCTTCTGACCTCCACTAGGTGGCACCTGACATCCACATTTGGAAATGCTCAGCTGTCTTCCCGTTTGCTTTCTGAGCAAGCATAGGTCCGGTTCAGGCAGTTGGTGGCCCTAGCAGCACAGTTGCCTATGGAGTTTCAGCTCTGCAGGAATCACGTGGAGGTGATGTCAGACCGGCAGTGGAACGTGCATCTGGTCTCCTTCTGTGCAGTCGCAGTAATTTGCAGGGATGGAAATGGTCAAAAGGAAGGCACCGTTATCCCACCATAGCCATTGGATATATATTTTCATTTCATTTATTAACTGCCCCCCAGCCAGAACAGGTTTCCAAGTGGAGTACAGGAATCACCCTCCCATCAGTGTTATGTATGCAATCCATAAAATTACAGTGCATAAACCCACAGTCAGAACGATAGTGCAGAAGAGAAGTGCAGAAGAGGGCAACTGGGAAGGGTTGGAGGACCTTTCCTATAAGGAAAGGTGAACTAGTGGGATCAATGGTGTAATCCAGCAGAGCTCCTCTTATGTTCTTTTGTCCCGCAGAAGCCATGAAGGCATAAGGCCCTGAGGACACTGTGTGAGAGGCATGAGTCTAGTTAAACAAAAAACTTTAAGGCGGCAGAACGAGGGGTGTGTAAAGTAAAGGACCATGAAGTCACAGCCAATGTATGGAGACCCCTGATGGAGCTTTCAGGCCAAGAGATGAACAGAGGTGGTTGGCCATCACCTGCTTCTACACAGCAGCCCTGGACTGCTTTGTCGGTCTCCCTTCCGAGTATTAACCAAGACCAACTCTGCTTAGGCTCTGAGACAGGGTTAGTGTGGCTCATCCAGGTCAGGAGACAGGACAAGACAGCACGGTGTGATATAACTATAATTCCTGTTACTATTGCATGTTGAATGCAATAACTGTTGCATTATTAATCAACTCATGAACGCATTATGAAGAGTACATTGTTAAATGCAATTATTATTTTTGTACGATGCATGTGATGATGTGGGGGAGCTCAGTCAGGCATTGTGTGCCCACCAAATCACTTAGTTCTGGAGCAGCTGATTTGCAAAGATTGACTCCTCTGTGCTGAGGAAATGGGTACTGCTTTTTCCAGGTACTAAACACTCTCCAATAGCATGAGTTGAGTGCGATCAACAGGATGGGCCATCCAATGGACAGTGCAATCGGGTTTGGACTACAGGAATCTGACAACAAACAGGAATCTCAAACAGAGCTGCAACAAAGCATGAGATGCTGAACATGATATGTTAAGTAGTGTTGAAACTACCTAGCCTGGAACATAATTACAGCAATAGGTAGCAATACAGTCGTATCGGCCACAGTCCCTATCCCCTTTACCAAGGCCACTTTCTGACCATTCCATCACAGTACAGTCCAGTTTACCTGTGCAAAAGCCCTCTTGACCTGTGCAAAAGCCCTTTTGCACACGAAAGCTCATACCGGCTTGACTAAACCTTTGTTCGTCTTGAAGGTGCCCACACTGGACACAAAATTTGTTCTGCTGCTTCTGACCAAGACAGCGGCCCACCTGGATCTATTTTGCTTAGTTTGAGGAAATCCAGGAGGGGGGGGGGCTACCTAACCTCATCATGGAGCTTATTCCATAAGATGCAGGCCACCACAGAGAATATATGGGTACAGCCAGTTATCAAGGTGATGCACATTGGAGCCAAAAATCCTAACTACAAATACACGTTGATGGGGTCCGAACTGACAGAGACTGACCAAGAGAGAGATCTTGGAGTTGTAGTAGATAACTCACTGAAAATGTCGAGAGAGTGTGTGACTGCAATAAAGAAGGCCAATGCTATGCTGGGGATTATTAGGAAGGGTATTGAAAACAGATCAGCCAATATCATAATGCCCCTATATAAATCAATGGTGAGACCTCATCTGGAATACTGTGTGCAGTTCTGGTCACCACACCTTAAAAAGTATATTATAGCTTTGGAAAAAGTGCAGAAAAGGGCAACTCGAATGATAAAAGGGTTGGAACACTTTCCCTATGAGGAAAGGTTAAAGCGCTTAGGGCTCTTTAGCTTGGAGAAACGACGGCTGAGGGGTGACATGATTGAGGTTTATAAGATTATGCATGGGATAGAGCAGGTTGAGGCACATGGAATTCACTGCCACAGGAGGTGGTGGCGGCTACAAGCATGGACGGCTTCAAGAGGGAATTAGATAAGCATATGGAGCAGAGGTCCATCGGTGGCTATTAGCCACAAGGTATAGATAGGAACTCTCAAGGGATGCACTGTATTCTTGGTGCTTGGGAGGGGGGCAACAGTGGGAGGGCTTCTAGTGTCCTGGCCCCACTGCTGGACCTCCTGGTGGCACCTGGTATTTTTGACCACTGTGTGACAAAGTGTTGGACTGGATGGGCCTTTGGCCTGATCCAACATTGGCTTCTCTTATGTTCTTATGTTAATTTTGCCCATTTACCCGACGGTACCTGCAGAAGGCCTTCCTGGGGTGAGAGCCAGTTTGGTGTAGTGGTTAAGTGTGCGGACTGTATTCTGGGAGAACCGGGTTTGATTCCCCACTCCTCCACTTGCACCTGCTGATGTGACCTTGGGTCAGTCACAAGCTCTGGCACAGCCATCCTTGAAAAAGAGCAGTTTGTGTCAGAGTTCTCTCAGCCCCACCCACCTCACAGGGTGTCTGTTGTGGGGAGGGGAAGGGAAAGGAGTATGTAAGCCGCTCTGAGACTCCAAGTGAAGGGCGGGGTATAAATCCAATCTCTTCTTCTTCTTCTTCAAAGCTGTTGTGTCAGATAGGGTTGCCAGCTCTGGTTTGGGAAATACCTGGAAATTTGGGGAGTGGACCCAGGGGAAGGTGGGACAGGACCTCAGCCATAGAGCCCCCCCCTCCAAAGCAGCCATTTTCTCAATTGTCTGGAAACTGGTTGTAATAGCAGGAGATCGACATGCCCCACCTGAAGGTTGCAACCCTGGTGGCAGAGCAGAGAGAGAGAGGCGGTCCTCTGGATAGGAGGGACCAAGGCCACGAAGGGCTTTGTCGATACCTTGAATAGGGCCTGGTCATGGATGGGCAGCCAATGGGGTGACTTCACAGCTTTTCACATTCATGTGAAGAGTTCTGACGGGAAAACCTTTCTTATTCGAAGCATCTCATATACTTTGGTTGAAATGTTTGAGGACTCACAGAAGACATTCAAGTTTTTAGATAAATGTTTGGAGGCTAGGCAGGGTCTGCCATTCTCTCCAGTAGCTCAAGCCTTTTTTTAACCTGTTCTTGGCTTACTTGAAGATGGAAGGGGGCCTGATGGTGTTTCCTGGAGCTTAACTGGTGCCCAGGCTCCTAAGAATGGTCCATTCTACATCTGGCATTTGCTCCACGTTTTCTCAGCACTCGACCTGGTTCCCCCTTGCCTCAGGATATCTGTTTTCATTGCATTGCTTTGGATCCTGGTTTCTGCATTGGCTAGTGTCAGCTTGCCATCTGTTTTGTTTTCAATGCTCGGTCCTTCTGCATTGGTATGCAGATTTTCCTGTGGATGCTCGGTCCTGCTGCATTGGTATGCAGATTTTCCTGTGTCAGTACTTGCCTCTGCGGACATTAGCTGCCTGAGCCAAGTAATTCATGGTGAGGTGATAAATACAGACAGGGAAATGGGGCAGGGGAACTTATAGAGATCAATGAAACCATGTCAAGTTGTCTGCTTATTATTCCCTTTGAATTGGAAGTGGAGGAAGGAAAAGGTGCTGCTCAAAACCACATTCAGATACCCCGGGGCAACGTCGTACTGACAGTGAAGTCACCCCTGAATGGTCATAAATCAATGCAGAAGGGACCATAAAACCCGATGAACAAAGAAAGTGAAATCATCATGCAGTGTAGAGGGAGATTAACCTCCTGCTGTGGCTGTTGAAAAACTGCAAGGAAACAGATGGGTGCAGAATCAGCCAATGTAAGAAAATATAAAGAGCCCTCCTGGATCGGACCGGGAGGATCGGACCTCAACATCACTGTTCCATCCAGAAGACAGACACTTGCAGAGGGGGAGGCGGCACAAGCATGCCTGCATCCCCTCTGGCCTGTTTGTTTATTTAGAACATTTCAATGCCACCTATCCAGAGAACCTGCTCGAGGTGGCTTGCAAAATAAAACTTAGAAAAATGCATAAAGCAACAAGCTCATGGCTGTTGGACTATGCAAGGTCTATCGTGCATAGATAAATCAAGATGGATAGCCGTGTTAGTCTATCTGTAGCAATAAGAGTCCAGTAGCACCCTAAAGACTAACAAAATTTGCGGTAAGGCATGAGCGTAGAGTCTAGAGATCACCTGTATTTCCCAGAGAACTCCAGGTTCTGTCTGGAGGTTGGTAACTCTCTCTAAATTGGGACTGCACACATCCGCAGTTTTCCTCTTATAGACAGGTGGAGATCCGTGGTATTTGTTGTGTTCATTTTTGTGTAGGACATCCTGCACTTTAGCTCTGCACTTTAGCTCGGTATTTTCTCTCTCTGTTTCCCTAATCATCACAAACTCGGTTGCCTCAATTAGGTTTTCCTCCTGCAAAAAAGAGCCCTTGAGGTAAGATTCAGTTCTTCCAGAACACTATTCATGCTGCACCTGAGAGTCAGGCTCCAAGCACGTTCTCAGCACTTGGGGGAATCACAACATGGGACAATGGCTTCAAATGTACCTAGAAATTAGCCCCCATAATTATCGAGATTAATTCTGCTAAACCCATAATGGGGTAATTTTAGCTGTTGCTTGAATGAAAAACATTCATGCCTGAGAACAGTCTGAATGTTTTGTTTGTAGGTGTTTATCAGTAATCCCACCTGGAGCTGGCACAAACCAGAGCTTTGCAAGGTGAACATTGCATAAGTTGCATTACCCAATCCCAAAATTAAGTTCTCGATAGAAATGGTGCAGACTCAGAGGGTCATAAATCAACCTGCAGTGCATTAGCCATAGCCCAAGCTAGAATGTCCATTCCAACTAATAAAGCAGTGCGAGTGTATGTGTTTTTAAACCTGCTGACAGTTCACCAAACAATGCACTTCAGTGTACTTCAGGAAGTTCAGTTAAAGTTGCTTTGAATGAAGTACTGGAGATTGCTGTGAAATTCATGCTGATTTATTGTTTAAAACATTGGGTCACATTTTCATTTTAAAAACTTGATTCAGATTCTTTATAACTGGTATGAAAGGATTAGCTATTATATTCTTTTCCCCCCATTACTTTTCAGTGAAAAATGTTTGTTTTTACTCCCAGTTTATTGGGATTACATCCCCAGGGATTGTTCCTGTAATCCAAATGATCCTTCCTGCCAGACAGACTGAAGAAAGCATCCCCGTTTAAAGGCAATTCCTTGTTCTTGAAGAAAATCATAGAGGACCCAAGAATCCAGGTGAGATGGAGATAGTGCTGGTGGACGTTCTTGAACAAATTGGTGTATCAGTGTTGGTTGGCATGAAGGTACTATCAACAGGTCACGTAGGGTCTGAGAGTACTCTTGGACGCAGTCTTATTCATTCCACCGGCCCTTTTCTCTTGCTGCTTGCTGGCCTGTTGAGGAAAAGCTTGCCAGAAGCAGTCATATTGTTAGCCTCTCATAAGGTCTGCTAGATTGTTCTTTGACGGCTGGATTTTTCATAAGGGCAGATCTTAAACTGGAAACACTGTTTTTGCTGGGAGGAAATTACTGTGGTTTGTGCATTCCTTCAACAGCGTGGTGATTTCTGAGGACCACTTTGTGCTTTGTTTAACCGTCTGTGACTCACCAGGGGCTACGGAAGAAAGACGGGATGTAGAATATTGAGAAATTGAAAAGCAAGCCCTCCCGAGCCACGGAGGTGGTGTAACGATCAATGGAGAGTGGAAATGAGGGGGGGACTCCTATCAGGACAGCCCTGTTTAGCGGGGGGGGGAGGAATCACCTACCTCTACTAGTTGTAACATTTACCACGGATCTCCAGACTGCATAGATCAGTCCCCCTGGAGAAGACGGCTACTTTGGAGGGTGGAATCTCTGGCCTTGGACCCTGCCGGGGCCCCTCCCCTCCCCAAGCCCCGCCCTCTCCAGTTTCCACCCCCAGAAATCTCCAGGTATTCCCCAACCCAGAGCTGGCAACCCTAACTCGTTGAAAGATAGGCCTGTCAGTTGGATTATCTATGAAGTCACTCCCTCCCCTCGTTGTTCCCGCCTCTCTCTCCTCACTTGGTGCAGCTGTGAAAACCAGATGGCAAAATGCCAGAATAACAGTCGCTTCCAGAAAGCTCATTCACAACTCCATGCTCCTTGGAGGAATATTTTTGGAACCTCCCACAGCAGAGACACAAATCAAGAGTCCAATAAATTTTCAGAGACCTCGTTAAAAATATGTGACAGAAAATGAAAACATTTAATCCCTGGAATATCTCACATTTTTCAACATTTTTGAATCAGTCGTGGTTTCCTCTGGGTACAGAATCTCAGGCCTTTTCAAACTGGCACAAGGCTGGCACAACTCACGTAACTGATTTTTTTAGACCAGGGGAAGATGTTGGATAAATCACACCTCACAGCTAAGTTAGGAGAACCGATCCCATGTATAAAGTACTGGGTTTGGACACGAGGCAGTGAAATCAGCTCATGAGTTTATTGTAACTCAGCTCGGATACAGACAATGAGAGCAGGACCAGAGGCTTGCTTAAATCCCATTCTAAAGCACACCCACACCCGTGATAGGATTATTTACAGTGTACCCCAATTCCCATAGGTTAACTCCCGGATCCTGACTGCCTGATAGGTGTGTTTTAGGATCCGTGCGGTTTATTGTCTTGAGGGCGAAGCTTAGGCCTTTCACATGTCCACGTGCGGACCCAACTGCGTGCGTGGTCTATGTCAGAACACAACGCCCCTCCCCCCCATAGTTCAGGTTCCCCCTAGCACACACAAAGTCTTTTAGGTGAGCTGGCCTTTGCCGCTCCCTGGTGGAGCGGCGTAATTCAGTAGCTGGGGCCAGCAGGCTTGCAGCCGACCCTGTAGGTTACGTAGAAGTCTCTGGCGGCTGCATCGGTGTCAGAGTGCCACCGGGGGCTTGTGCTTCTGATGTCTGAGGGCCGTCGCCTGCGGCCCCTGTGGGCAGGGGTTTGTTTGGCCCGGGTTGCACTTGACCGAAGGCCGGGTTCTCCACAGCTTCGCTGGATTCCGGGGTAAAATACTCTTCTTCCTCACTATCCTCTGCTGTGGCCTGGTCCGTGGGCAGCAAGCACCATCTCAATTGGTCGATGTGCCATCAGAGAATTAAGCCCTCACCCATTTAGACCTCATAAGTCACCCACTCGATCCTCGCTGGGATCCATGCTGGCCCCCGTGAGAAGTTCTGGGCATACACTGAATCCCCAGGGAGCTTTCTGGCAGTCCTGCATCTGCCCATGTTCCGGGACCCGATCCGGGTGCAGCCGGTCAAGCCGGGTCATGAGACACTGACCCATCAACAATTCCATGGTGCTGCGACCGGTGGCGGCAGTAGGGGTCATCCTTTGGCTGAAAAGGAATGCAGCCATACGGTGGTCCCAGTCCCCCTGTGCAATCTGGTGGAGGGACTCTTTTGTTGTCCACACCATTCTTTCTGCCTGGCTGTTGGTCACAGGGTGGAAGAGGGCTGAGCGGACGTGCTGAATTCCATAATAGTGCACAAAGTCTTGTAATTCGGCCGACAGGAATGCGGTCCCATTGTCGGACACGAGCGTGTCCGGAATGCCATGTGTATTGAAGATCTTCCACATGGTGCGAAAGGCAGCGCGGGATGTCGTGGTAGTCACTGGAACGACCTCCAGCCATTTCAAGTGAGAGTCTACTAAAATAAAGAATATTTGACCCTGGAAGAGCCCCGTGAAATCCACATGCAAACAGGCCCACGGCGTGTGTGTCGATTCCCATGACTGGACCGGGGCTGCTGGAGGTGCTGGCCGTGATTCCTGGCATGTCTGGCAGTGCTTCACTCAGTCCTCGATTTCCCCGTCCATCCCTGGCCACCAGACATAGCTGCGGGCCAGAGCCTTCATCTGCACGATTCCCGGGTGGGTCTTGTGCAGTGCTGCGAGTACGTGCTGGCACAGGGGTGTCGGTACCACCACCCAGCTACCCCTCGTGTGCCGACAGCTCATCCTGGCAGGATGAGAAGGCAGCAAACTCTGGGCCCAACCAGCCTGTGGGCCATCCCCTCCCACACCGAGTCCGGCCCCCGAGAGCGATAGGATCACAAGGAGTGTGGCGGGCAACTTTGACCACCTGGACGGGCTGGTCAGGCAGGTCCTCGAGCAGGAGGATCTGATGGGTGGGAGCCAGATCGAGGCCAGAAAAGGCAGGCGGCTCAGGGCGTCCGCGTGGCCCATTGCTTTCCTGGGCTGGTGAAGGAGCGCATGCTGGTACCTGGCCAGAAAAATGGACCACTGGAGCACCCGGGGCGGCAGCATCTGGGAGGGGGGGTTTGCCATGAGGCCTAAGAGGGGTTTGTGATCTAGGATAATCGTGAAGGGCTGGCTGTACAAATAATAATGAAATGTTTTAACCCCTGCCACGATGGCCAGGGTTACCTTGTCTATCTGGGCGTAATTGCGCTCCACTGCAGCCGGCCGGCAATCTGTGACCCAGGACTGCTCCTTGTCTACCTGGGCGTAATTGCGCTCCACTGCAGATAGGGTGTGGGAATAATATGTAACCGGTACCTGCCGGCCGGCCAGCAATCTGTGACCCAGGACCGCCCCCACCCCATATGGGGAGGCATCACAGGCGAGGACGACGGGGAGGGACTCGTCGAAATGCGCCAGGACATCATTGGAAACCAGAAAGTCCTTAACGGCCCTGAATGCGGCAGCATGCTGGGGGGCCCAGGCCCATGGGGCGTTCTTGTCCAGGAGGCGGTGAAGAGGTTCAGCTACAACAGCCTTATGGGGGAGGAAGGAATGATAAAAGTTCAAGAGGCCTAAGAAGGCCTGAAGTTCGGCTTTAGATGATAGAGTGGGCGCTTGGACAATGGCGCGGATCTTCGCATCGGTGGGATGAATTCTCCGTGCGTCAACCACGAAGCCCAGGAACTCGACCCGAGGAACACCCACCAGACATTGTTCTTGCTTTACCTTCAGGCCAGCGTCATTGAAGCACTGGAGGATGGCGTGCAGACACTCAGCGAAGGTTTCAGTTGTGGGAGCCACGATTAAAACATCATCAAAGAAGGGCTGGACCCCGGGGATACCTTTGAGGAGACAACCCATCAGGTTTTGAAAGATTCCTGGAGCCACACTGACTCCAAACTGCAGTCTTCTCACCCGGAAAGCCCCCCTATGTGTCACTATTGTTTGTGCCTCCGTGGTGGCATTGTCCACCAGGCGTTGTTGGTAAACCTGGGCCAAGTCCAGCTTACCGAAAATTTTCACCCCTGCCAGGGATGCCAGCACATGGCTGACAACCGGGACCAGATATGTGTGGTCTTGCAGGGCTTTGTTAATTGTGCATTTGTAGTCAGCACAAATGTGGTTGTCCCCATTCAGTTTGACCGGGGTTACTATGGGGGTTTCTCACCAGGCATGTGGAACTGGTTCAAGGACTCCCTGGCTCACCAGGTGGTCCAGTTCAATATTGATTCTAGGCCTGAGGGCAAACGGGGCATGCCGGGGTTTCATCAGGACCAGCTGCACTGCGGGGTCGAAGTCCAGTGAGGCTGGGGGACTGGTATAGTGCCCGAGCGTACTGTCGAAGATGGCCGGGAATGCATCGCAAACTGAGTTAAAGTCCATAGTCCATACCAATGTTCCCTCTAAGTTGTGGAGTCTTGTGAGCCAATATTCTACTTCGTGAGCTACTGGCATTAAAGTTGTGAGTGAGTGATTTGGCAACTGCATAAATTAGTTTGCTCTGGAGCCATCCTTCCTACCAGCTGTACTGTGGGGTCGAGGTCCAGTGAGACTGGGGGACTGGTGTAGCGCCCGAGCGTACTGTCGAAGACGGCCGGGAATGCATCGCAAACTGAGTTAAAGTCCATAGTCCATACCAATGTTCCCTCTAAGTTGTGGAGTCTTGTGAGCAAAAATTCTACTTCGTGAGCTACTGGCATTAAAGTTGTGAGTGAGTGATTTGGCAACTGCATAAATTAGTTTGCTCTGGAGCCATCCTTCCTGCCCTAAGACAAAAATGTGTGAGCCGGAGGCTAAAAAACTGTGAGCTAGCTCACACTAACTCAGCTTAGAGGGAACACTGGTCCATACCTGATGAACCCATCACCCCAAGCCCCAATGGCGCAAACCAAGACAGCCCCAGTCAACTAGTAAGCCCCTGTTCCACCAGCAGCAAGTCTAATTGTCCTGTGAAGTCTTTGTATTGTACCCTAAACTTGCCCCACCTCTTGATGGCCATTGGGTTTTTCTGGAAGTCCCGTAGGATGAGGCCTTCCGGTTTCCCCAATGGCGGCCCCCCCCCCATGTGGGCAGAGTTTCTTTAAGGTCTCGACCGATATGATGGAGAAGGATGACCTGGTGCTGAGCTCCATCTCACAGGGGGGGCCCTCGATGAGCACCTTTAAATGTACTTTGTTGAGGGCGGACTGGGGCAGATTTAGTACCTGAAACTGGTGGGTGTTGTGGAGTCCTGTTGATTCTTGATGAACGGTGGTCTGGCGTCGGGTCCCTCGGGATCAGCAAACACATGCGAGGTGGCCCACTTTTCCGCAAGTCCGGCACGTGACATCCCTGAAGCGGTAAGAGTGGCACTCATGGTCCTCCCCACAGCTGGCACATGAAACTGGCTGGGTCGACCTTGCATGGCGGTTGTTGGTGCTCAGGCCGGGCCTTGCGGGGTTAGCGTTTGTTGCGGCGGTGGCTGATCTCTGGTCCTTGCAATGAGGATGACAGACTTGATTAATTTCCTCCATGTCCGAGGCATCAGAGGCATCAGATGCGTAAGTTTGGTGAGCCGTGTGAGCACAGCATTCTCAATGTAAATCCTCGTAAGCCGTGGCATCTTGTAGAGCCTTTTCCAGGGTCAGCGGGTTTTGGCTGGCGAGCTTATGATCAAGCTTTGGCTCCTGGAGACCCATGACAAACTGGTTCAGGAGCGTATCCCCTATGTCGGGAAACCCACAGTGGGTGGCTGCTCGGTGCAAGGAATTTGGTGGCCGTTGCACTGGAGCTTTGGAGGCACGCAAAGAAGACTAGGCGCCTTGCCATTGTTGTCGGCTGTGGCGCAAAGTGGTCTGTGAGCACCTTTACCATCTCTGCATAGGTGGCCTCCTTCAGTGTCTTAGGTGCCAATAAGTCCTTCAACAGCCAGAGGGTAGCAATTCTACACGAGCTGAGCATCAAGGATTTCGGATGCGTAAGTTTGGTGAGCCGTGTGAGCACAGCATTCTCAATGTAAATGCTCGTAAGCCGTGGCGTCTTGTAGAGCCTTTTTCAGGGTCAGTGGGTTTTGGCTGGTGAGCTTACGATCAAGCTTTGGCTCCTGGAGACCCACGACAAACTGGTTCAGAAGCGTATCCCCTATGTCGGGAAACCCACAGTGGGTGGCTGCTCGGTGCAGTCCGGCAAGGAATTTGGTGGCCGTTGCATTGGAGCTTTGGAGGCACACAAAGAAGACTAGGCGCCTTGCCATTGTTGTCGGCTGTGGCGCGAAGTGGTCTGGGAGCAGCTTTACCATCTCTGCATAGGTGGCCTCCTTCGGTGTCTTAGGGGCCAGTAAGTCCTTCAACAGCCAGAGGGTAGCAATTCTGCACGAGCTGAGCATCAAGAATTTCTTCTTACCCTCCTCTGTGATGTTGTGGAAGTTGACATAGTAATCCAGTTGCTCAATCCACATTTCCCATGTCTCGGGGTGGGCTGTATCGAAGTCTGGAAGGTTTCCTGGAGTGGCAGCCATGATTCGAGGAAGAACACGTGGCACAGCAGCCAGCCGTGGGTTGTTGTAAGGAGTGTTGCAGGGCACAGGGCGCTGGAGCTCTTTTTCATTGCACGATGCGGTGCTCGAGTCGGAGGCTTCTGAATAGCTCATCGGGATCCCATCCTCATCACCAGTATAAAGTACTGGGTTTGGACACAAGGCAGTGAAATCAGCTCATGAGTTTATTGTAACTCAGCTCAGATACAGACAACAAGAGCAGGACCGGAGGCCTGCTTAAATCCCCATTCTCAACCATACCCAAACACATACCCACACTTGTGATAGGATTATTTACAGTGGTTAACTCTTGGATCCTGACTGCCCAATAGGTGCATTTTAGGATCCGTGTGGTCTATTGTCTTGAGGGCGAAGCTTAGACCGTTCGCATGTCCATGTGCAGACCCAACTGCGTGCGTGGTCTATGTCAGAACACAACACCATGGTTCAGATGTTTTCAAATTAGAAATATGATAAATACAACTGTCTTTCAAAACAAAACTATTAGACAGGTCTTTGAATTTGAAATCTTGCTGAAAAATAGTAAGTCCTCCACAGCAGGTTTGGTGTCAGAACTTTATCAAATATTGTTTGACAGTGCACACACAAAACCAGCACACAGTTTAAAGTTATGGCAAGTTGATTGTCAACATAGAATTCGACAAGAGGACTGGGGGGAAATCTGGAACACTCCCTGTTTCTCCTCTAAAATCTTCAATGTCAGATTTTAAGCAATAAAAATGGCTATTCGCTGGTACTATTATATATTGTATAATATGAAAGTAACTAATAACTTTAGCTGTTGGAAGAATTGTGGACAAGACAGTGACTTCTTGCACTCTTGGTGGATGTGTCCTAATGTCAATAAATTCTGGGAACTCATACTAAAAGAAATTAGAACAATTACTGGCGAATCTCTCCCCTTCTTCCCAGAAATAGTACTGTTGGGATGGTGGGCAGATGCCCCAGAACATGAAGCGAATGCAGAAAGAATTGCATTATTATTAGCAACAACCAGATTGGCGTTAGCTGCACACTGGAAAAACAACTCACAGCCTCCCATACAAGCCTGGAGAACTCGGCTATGGGATTATTTTCTGCTGGGTAAACTTTATGCATTTAGTTCTAGTGCTCAGATGGAATGTAGTCAGGAAACAATTATTCATCTTTGGTTCCCAATAGTCTCCTATCTAACTAATAATGATATCCTTCCAAAAAATAAATTTTATCATGACCTAATTTATTTATTTATTTACGAACATGAAGTTGAGCAAACTCCGGAGCACGACGGAAGACCGGAAGGCCTGGCGTGACCTGGTCCATGGGGTCGCGAAGAGTCGGACTCGACTGTGCGACTGAACAAGAACAACAAATTTATTTTTGACTTCCCTGTTGCATGCTATTAAAGCGTTGTTATGTGTAACCGGGAATGTACGATTGGCAGAGTCACCCTGTAAGGCTGTGACCGTTGAATACTGGAGCATGCCTGGTCAGAATTCTGTCCCATCTTCACTTGTTAAGAGAGATCCATTCCAGAGTCCTTTGCGTCTGGAGTTGCCATCCTCCAAGTTGGAGATCTCCTGGGGTTACAGCTGATCTCAGACAACAGAGGTCGGTTCCCCCAGAGAAAATGGCGGCTTGTACCCTGCTGAAGTCCTACCCCTCCCCAAGGCCCGCGCTTCCTAGGCTTCACCTCCCAACTCTCCAGGTATTTCCTACGGTTGCCAGCTCCCCTCCTCAACCTGGTAGGGGGGATTTGGGGGGCATTCTGGAGGTGGGTGGGGACACCCCAAGCTGTGCTCCTAAGCTGCGGCCACCCCTCTCCCTCCCTGCTAGAAGATATAAAGGGCCTTCCAGAGGGCCGGCAGGCCACGTGCTGCCAGGCTTCCCAATCAAACAGTCAACAACATCTCCCTTATAAATAAAAGCCCAATGGTGGTGGCACTTCTCTAGAACATTCCACACGCTCCAAAATCAGTTCGCTCTCTGATCTGTCATTCAGAGGGTCTCCCTGTCCACTGGCTGCTTTGCCTGAGTCCTGCCTCCAACATTCTAAACAGTTTGCTGTTCCTCCCCCTCCCCCAGCCAGTCAGAACACAGAGGTTATTTGCATATGCAGCCTCATTGGCCTCTGCCTCGGAACACAGAGGTCGTTTTCATATGCGACTTGATTGGCTTTTGCCTCTAACATTCTGAACAGTTTGCTATTCTGAGGTAAAATGTGTCCAATCTCCAGGTGAGGGCTGGAGATCACTCAGAATTACAACTGCTTTCCAGATGGTAGAGATCAGTTCGCCTGGAGAAAATTGTGGGCTCCGTATCCTTATATGCTGCTGAGGTGGCCCCCATATGACAGCCAAAGTAATGTAGTAGTCAGGGCTTCAGAACACGGGAGAGGCTGCAGGTGTGTGGGGGGTGGAAAGCTGAAGAGTGAGGGGAAAATAAAGGTTGGTTGATGATTGGCTGGGCAGGAGATAGGATTGCCAACTCCAGGTGGGAAATTCCTGGAGATGTGAGGGATGGAGCCTGGAGAGGGTGAGGTTTCAGGAGGCGTGGGACCTCAGACAGGTACAAAGCCATAGACTCCACCCTCCAAACCAACCATCCCCTCTGCGGAACCATCGTTGCCAATCTCCAGGTGAGGGCTGAAGATCACTCAAAATTACAACTGTTCTTTAGGTAACAGAGAT
>NW_015165988.1:61147-64587 GCF_001447785.1 Gekko japonicus
CTCCCCACAACAGACACCCTGTGAGGCATGTGGGGCTGAGAGAGTTCTGAGAGAACTTTGACTAGCCCAAAGTCCAGTTTATTGAGGTTAGTATTGGTGGTACCATGAATTATTGAGTCAGGAATAACCAAAAGCAAAATGGTGGTTACAGATATACCCCCTTCAAACCAGACCCCTTGATATCACAAACCCAATAAGCAAGCACCTACAAGCACGGGCAAAAAGCAGCAGTTAGATTCCCAGCAGGAAAAGCACCACCGATCAGCTGAAGCCCTTTAAATCTTTAAGCAGGGAGGGAGGGGTGGCCACAGGGCCTGGGGGTGGGGCTTCCTCCGCTGGCCAACTGGCTGGGGGTGGGTTAGAGCCCCAGAAGTGGGGGGACCCCACCGCGACCTGGGGGCTGGCGACCCTAGTATTTCCCAAGCAACCCTGTGCTGTGCCCCATCCCTCAAATCTGACCTTTGTAGCCAGAGTTCACTTTCAAGCCTGATCCACTTTAATGGACTGAGATCATGGAGGTTCTCCGTGAAAGCAGAATCTTAAAATAAGGACAGTCTTCATGTCTGATACTTAGATAAGATTTCATTTCAGCTATTGTAGCCCAAGCCAGCAGAGGGTTCCAAAGACATGAGTGCAGATCCTAAGCCTGGCTTCTGTTTGTGCCTGACTTTGGCTATGCTACAGATAGGGTTGCCAACCTCCAGGTGGTGGCTGGAGATCTCCCACTATTACAATTTCTCTCCAGACAACAGAGATCAGTTCCCCTGGAGAAAATCGCTGCTTTGGAAGGCAGACTCCATGGCCTTGAACCCCACTGAAGTCCCTCCCCTCCCCAAGCCCTCCTCAGGCTCCACCCCCAAAATCTCCAGGTGTTTCCCAACTCAAAGATGGCCTCCATAGTTACAGAGTCAGTCCTCCACTGCAGGGTGCTTTGCTCAAGCGCCACGTACTTTATGGCTTATTTATGGAAGCTGCTTGCTCAGCAGCTCCTGGCATGAGAGGCATATCCCAGAACGCAAAAGCAGCCACTGCATGTAAAACCAGAATTTAGCATCCATGCTTGAGACATTTTGGTTGCCCCACTCCCCTCCTTGAGTGACAAACTTCTGTGTCCCCCTAGCCACCTGTAGGTACAGACAATATTTTGGAAAACACTCTCCGCTTGACTTCAGAAACAGCCATCTTACTTTTGGGCTCCTTTAAGGCAGTTTCTGGCTGGCTGGAGTTGTAAGGCCTCTCTGACCTGTGTCTGCATTGCTGAAACTGGTTCTTGCAGAAAATCAGATCACAAGAGTGTTGCAAAGTTTGGGAGGGTCAATTGCTCAACTGGAAACACTGAAATAAGGAGACACCCGTTGTTCCTACCGTCCAAGTATGGCAAAAGATGGCCCAGCTGCTCTAAGGGAGAGGTGTTTAGGTTAAAGGAGACGAGGAAGAAATTGCTGGGCTCTTCACCACACACAGAGGCTTCGCAGACATTTCTGTTCTTTTCACATGGACCAGGAGCTCTCCAATTGCACCCTGTGACATTCCCATTATGCACAGTCACTGTCTCATGGATTTTCCATGAGATATAGGAACCAGAACATGCCTGAAGTTGCCTTCTACTGAATCAAGGACAGTACTGTCCACTCAAACTGGCAGCAGCTCGCCAGAAAATTCAGCGGAGGTCTTTCACATCACCTACAACCTGGTCCTTTTCTCTGGAGATGTCAGGGACGGAACCTAGGATGCAAAGCAGAGGTCCTTCCACTAACCCTCCCCATCACAGCGATCCAGGCCCTCTTGATATACATGGCTGGCAACGCATGTACCTAGTTTGCATGAATGGAACATCTGAGGAGGGCTGCATGCTATCTCACAGTCGACCCACATGCAATAAAACCCTTCTTCTCTCTGTTGTAAAATAGTCAAAAGTGTTTAATACTTAGACTATCAATGGATCTTGCTCTATTGGAAAGAAGAGATTTCTTTGCTTTTAAAAACCTTTATATCTAAGGGTAAAAGGTATACGGGATTACTACAAATAAACATAAAACTAACAGCTACATTTTCTAAGCTGCCTATAGTCAACACTAGCACACAGATAATGGAGAATCTCTCCTTCTTCTTGACCCCTAGAAAGGAAGTCACCTGAAACAAATACCAATCTGTATCACAGTAGAAAGCTACTTTTCCCGGGCTAATTCCCCATTGGCTCAGTGCCAGGTATCCCTTCCAGGTCGGTCTAAACAATAGCAATACTAGGCAAACAAGTTAACCCTATAACGACTGAATTGTCAGACCTTGTAAACACATACATTTCCAACACTCTCTTGACAAGACAGTAGCAATGGCCTAGCCATCTGAGAGTGAGAGAGATCACACCAAGGGCCTGAGCCTGCAGGGTCTCAGATCTGCACACTTTTATGCCTCTTTTAGTATGCTATTCCTTGCCAAATGGCCCCCGCTTCTCTCCCACGGGCCTGCAAGTTTCATGAATGACCAGAACAGAGGCTGGGAGGGGACACTTCCCCTGGCTCCCCCGGTCCAGTTACTTATGTCTGCAGTTCGAATATGTAAAAAAAGGGAAAGAAAGTTGGAAAAAAATGACTGATTGGTTTTATTTGTTGGATTTATATCCCCCCCCCCAAGCGGACTCAGGGCTGGTGACAACAGGAGGATTTACAGAACCAATAAAACAAATGATCACAATCAATAGCTTGAAAGCATTTAAAAGATGGCAAAATTATATATTCATCTCTAAGGTCCCAGCAGTGCTAAACAGGTGACAAAACAAAGAGTCACCACAGAAACAACAGTTCCGGGTGGGTCGGCCGTGTTGGTCCGCAGCAGCAAAGAAACTCAGAGTCCAGTGGGGGCACCTTTAAGACCAACAAAGTTCCATTCAAGGCATGAGCTTCCATGTGCAAGGCGAAACCTTTGTTGGTCTTAAAGGTGCCCCCACTGGACCCTGGATTTGTTCAACAGAAATGATGGTAACATCTCTTTACGTGGGCAAATGTACTAGGGCCGTTTTCAGCAAGGGAGGCCTGGTGGAACAGCTCCTTTTTACAGGCCCTGCTGTAGTGAGGCCCGTTCTGCATCTAGCATTTGCTCTGCTGTTTTAGAGGAGCTGCGGTGGCTCGAGTGGTTAAGATGCTGAACTGCAGGCTGTGGAAGGTCAGTAGTTCAGCAGTTCGAGACCCGAGTGTGCCGTATGACGGAGTGAGCTCCCGTCTCTAGTTCCAGCTCCTGCCAACCTAGCAGTTCAAAAGCTAGAAATTGCAAGTAGATAAATAGGTACCACTTTGGTGGGAAGGTAAGAGCATTCCATGCGCCTTGGTGTTTAGTCATGCCAGCCACATGACCACGGAAATGTCTTCGGACAGCGCTGGCTCTTCGGCTTTGAAACGGAGATGAGCACCGCAACCCTAGAGTCGGATTCGACTGGCTTTCGA
>NW_015165988.1:64726-66663 GCF_001447785.1 Gekko japonicus
TTATGGTATCTTCTGCATAGATTTGTGGCAGTTTTATGGCCGTTCAGGGGTGACTCTGGTTTTGAGATGCATTTTTTTCTGTTCCCGTGTGGGTTTGGTAAAATAATGGAGTGAATGCTAGATGCAGAATAGGCCTAAGTCTTGCAGAGCCCTGATCTCAGGTGGGAGCATGATCCACCAGACAGGGGCCAGGGCAGAAAAAGCCTTTAAAGCAGGGGTATCACAAGGCCCTGGCTGTTTCCTGCTTCCTTTTCCAGTTCTGCTGCTGCTGCTGCTGCTACATCACACCTTACTTCACCAGGCAAGTCTCTCCTGTGCAATTAAGAGAGTCTGGTAAAGCACTGGCGAAGGGTTCTCCCCCTCCTCCTCTCAGCCAGAGCTCGCTTCCTGTCCAGGCTGCTTCAATCATATACAGGAGACAAAGGGAAGCCTTTCTTTCTGTTCACTGGATGAGGCTCCTCCCTGAAGGGAGGCAGGGAGGGAGGGAACAAGGGAGAGCTTGCTTTGTGGGGCTGCCTCAATCGCACTGGAGATATACCAGGCACCTTTAAGACCAACAAAGTTTTTTCCAAGGTATGAGCTTTTATGTGCCTTGCTACAGTGTGTGTGTGTGTGTGTTCTGTTGGGCTCATTACGTTGTGTGTGTGGGTTTTTTGGCTCCTTATGCTCTCTGTGTGTGTTTTGTTGGGCTCCTTATGCCAGGGCTCTCCTAGGTGCAACTGGGTTCCCTCCCCCTTTTCACTGTATTCATGCCCTCATGATCCTGTCTTTCTCAGTAAGAAAGCAATGTGAACTATTTTAGAGGAGGAATAGCAACAAGCCAGTGAGGTGGATTAGGCTGAGAGTGTGTGTCCAGACCAAGTTCACCCAGCACATTTCCTTTGTAGGAAGTTGTAGTTCTTCCTCAGACTGTGCTTGACCAGCACATGAAGCAACTTATATACAAAAGCTCGCAATGCCCAGCCATTTCATGTTTCCCCTTTGGTCCTAGGCTCAGAACACTGAGCATGAGATTTCTATAATTAATGTCAATAAATCGAATCTATAATGAATGTGAATACTCAAGAGTGCTACAGCACAGACATTTTGATGCAATAATTTAGAGTAAGAAATGTCAGTTGTCAGAGTGTTAAATACACAAAATATTGCAAGAGTGCTAGTGTTTTAAGCAAGTTTTATTTAAAGTTTTAAAAAATCTTTGTTTGTGTTAATTGTATGTGTCCTTTATAAAATTTATATATCTGCTACCTGGCATTACATTTTATGACATACATGGCCCGGCCCAACAAAGTCTCATTTAAGTCAGATCCAGCCCTCATAACAAATGAGTTCGACACTCCTGCTTTAAATGGTTTGAAGCAAAGACAATTATGTTCCCAGTTTCATTCCAGATGCTAGAAGGTTGTACAAAGGAAATGCCTGCATGCAATTAGCTGGGAAAGAACATTCTTGTTTACTTGATTTATGCAACCCTCTCAAGCCACTTATGGCAAAGTAGTCTCACTGAACTCAGAAGACTACTCTTATGTAAGCATTTTGTGGACCACCCTTTTCTGCATGCCTGTTAAAATAATTTCCATTGTTCCTCCAAGTCCTGCAGTTGTTCTGCGGCAGGCTATGCTATATCTAATTTTCCTGAGTGCTTTTAATTTGATGATTTGGACAGTTCAGGATCAGGCTATTCTGCAACCAGAAAGAGCAGACAAATTAAGGCACAGAGCAATGATAAGCTCAGCAATTCCTGTGTTTGTTGCTCAGGGCTTGGAAAGGTATTGGATTCAGAGGTCCTGGAAGGGTCAAATTCCCAGTAACTTACCCAGGAAGCAAAAAATTGGGTCAAGACCCTAACTGGCAACTAGAGTTGCTAACAGGCCATTTGAGAAGCATGGAAGGAACACATTCCCCTCCCGCCTTTGCAAAAGGGTCTGTTGACAAGG
>NW_015165989.1:0-4687 GCF_001447785.1 Gekko japonicus
TGTGTAATATCCACAATTTCTAGTTCTCTCCTCAAGGATATTAACTTATAATTTTTTTATTTCCTGTACATTTATGAAGTGTTTCTAAATTAGTGATTTCTGATACTAATTATGTTCTTTTTTTCTCCCTTTCCTTTTTTTAGATATACAGCTTTGGCTATTTGGAGCCATCCTTTCTGAGCTAAGATAAAAATGTGCCCTTGTTAGCCGTGCCCTTGTTAGCCACCCTGAGCCTTCGGGGTAGGGCGGGATATAAATGTAAATATAAATAAATAGTGTGAACCAGAGGCTAAAAAACTGTGAGCTAGCTCACACTAACTCAGCTTAGAGGGAACACTGCTCCTAACTTGTCTATGTCTTTCTTAAATTGTGGTGCCCAATACTGAACACAATACTCTAGCTGAGGTCTAACCACAGCAGAGTATAGTGGTACCATCACTTCACGTGATGTGGACGCTATACTTCTGTTGATACAGCCCAAAATCGCATTTGCCTTTTTAGCTACCACATCACACTGCTGACTCCTGTTCAGTTTATGGTCTACTAAGACCCCCCTAGATCCTTTTCACACATACTACTACCAAGAAAAGTCTCCCTCATCATATAATTATGCTTTGAGTTTTCCTACCTAAATGAAGAACTTTACATTGAACCCCACTGGAATTCATTTTATTTGTTTTAGCCCAGTTTTCCAGCCTCTCAAGATCATCCTGTATCCTGACTCTGTCTTCTACTGTATTTTCTACCACTCCCGATTGAGTATCATCTGCAAATTTAATAAGCATTTCCTCTATCCTTTCATCCAAATGGTTAATAAAGATGTTGAACAAAACAGGTCCCAGGACATATCCTTCTTCTTGAGAAACCCACGCTGGCTCTTAGTAATCATAGCTGTCTTTTCTAAATGCTCAAGGACTGTCTGTTTGATGATTTGTTCTAAAACTTTCCCAGGTAGAGACGTCAAGCTGATGGGTCAGTATTTACCCACATTCTCCTTTTCTTCCTTCTTAAAGATGGGGACAACATTTGCCCACCTCCAATCTTCTGGCACCTCACCTGTTCTCCAAGAATTCTCAAAAATAATGGGCAGAGGCTCAGAAATTACATCCATGAGTTCTTTTCGTACCCTTGGATGCAGTTCATCTGGCCCCGAGGACTTCGTTTCATTTAAAGAAACCAGGTGTTCATGTACTACGCCTGTGACGATCCTAGGCTGCAACTCCCCTCCCTCGTCATGTGTTCTGTTTTTGCCATATTGAGCAAGAGAAGATGGAGGAAAAGTAGGAATTGAGCAGTTCCGCCCTCTCTTCATCACCTGTTACAATGTCACTTTCCTGTCCCCGCAATGGGGCTACCATGTCCTTGCTCTTTTTCTTACTCTGAACATAAGGAAATAAGTCCTTTTTGTTGTTGCTAGCATCTCTCGCTAGCCTAAGCTCGTATTGAACTTCAGCTTTTCTAACTTTCTCACTACAAGCACTGGTTATTTGTTTATATTCATCCTTGGTTATAAGGCCCTCCTTCCACTTTCTGAATGAGTCTTTTTTGTTTCTGAAATCTTTAGAAAGCTGTTTTATAAAAATCTAGTGAGGAGTTGCAGCCCTCCCGGGATGTCCATATGAAATTCTTGTTTCTGGAACTTTGCAACAAGGGTTGTGCATTGCTTGGTTGAGAGGGTGGTTGCTGCTGTGATGTTGTGTCTTCAGCACTTTGTTCAGTAGAGTGGTTGAAGAATTATTTCAGTCCTAGGTGTCTGAAATAGGCCTCCAGCTCTCCGCAATTTTTTTTGGCTTGTGTGGGTCTGGCTGGGCAAAAAGATAATCCATATGAGAGGGTCGATTCCTCAGTTTGGCTTAGTTTGTGGCTAGAGAGGTTGATAATGTTGCTAGGTGAATTTAAAGTGGTCTTGTGGTTCCTTGTTACATACAGGACTTTTGAGAGCTTCTTCTCCTTTTTCTTCTGTAATGCAGTAAGTAGTGTGCAATAGATGGTTTGTTCGGATCTTATAAATGCAGTGACCTTTCTTAGCACTCAACTGCACCATGCTCTAAGTCAATTCACCCCCTTTTTTGGTATTATTTCCTTTTCCCAACTTTGCTTTTTGTCCTTTCGCCATGTTTTTATTCACATTTTTGAAGTTTGCCACCCAAATTTGCATACCCATGCTGCATATCAGGCAAATAAGTCCATCCCCTTGGCCTTGCTCAGCTGTGCTGTGACCACTGCACTGTGACCACTGAACATAGTTCTGGCACAGCTGTTCTTGAAAAAGAGCCATTTCTGTCAGAGCTCTCTTAGCCCCACCTACCTCACAGGGGGTGTCTGTTGTGGGGAGGGGAAGGGAAAGGAGTTTGTAAGCTGCTCTGAGACTCCCTTGGGTAATGAAGCGTGGGGTATAAATCCAATCTCCTCCTCCTCTTCTCCACTATCTAGAATCTCCCCAGACTACAAGGTCACACAGAAGGATGAGATCACATACTGCCCAAGGTGTTCTCAACACACTCGGGAGGCCCCTGCGTGAGAACTGTTACGAGCTGGCACAAGCAAAGCAGACAGCCGTACACATTCACTCCCCCACCCAGTTCCCAGCAGCAATGATAAACAACATCGGCAAACAGCAGAGTTGCATGTGACATAGGAACTGTAGAAAAGTACATATAAATCTATAACACAACCAATGGAATAATGAAATGGGGGGGCAATAACCCCTAATACAACAGAACATGAGTGTAAGAAACAGGAAACATTTGGCAAGCGAGGCCCGAGCTTGACACGGCCCTTGTAACAAATGAGTTCAACACGTCTGTCTTTGATGAACTCTGAATGGCAGGATTTAAAATACGCACAGCATTTACTTATGAATGGATTATATTACTTCTGACTGATGTAACTGTCGCAGTGGGGAGGGAGTAGAGCTGCACGTGGACTGAAAAATCAGCTCCCTGTTTGCAACAGGACATGAGCCGAACTGACTGGGTGTCTGAACACCCTGGCATCATACCCATATTTTGTAAACCATCAACATCCCAGAAGCAGATTTCTTTTCACATGCCCCAAACCTCTTTGCCCCCTTTGCTTACAAAATAATGCAAAAAGAATGTTTGGCTAAGATATCCTGAGCGTGAGGCACTGTGGTGTTTATAGATTTCCCTCCTCTACACGTCGTCCCCCCCCCCCGAGCTCTGCCTCTATTTCATTGTCATCATCTCCGTAGCACTAGACCAAGGCAACCATAGGCAGTCATCATTCCCCTGACTAAATTTGTTCTGGTTACCTATGACTTTACACAAGATGTAGCTATCAAGTCTTCCTGGACGGCAATGAAGACTAAATCCATCTTTTCCATGTGTCCTAGAGAAATTAGCTTCCCTTCAAGGTGCTGAAGAGGAATTTAAAGAAACATAATCACACTGCTACTCTCCACACCCACTTAGAGATTCTGATATTTTTCACCTGTAAGCCTTAGTGTGACTTATTTCTAAATGTTCTGACTCTCTTTTTTCCTGCTCTCCCGAAAGGGCCACAATCTTTGATAGCCTGCAAAAAATATTTCATTTTGCTTTACTTGCTGAGTTGTGCCGGAGCCACAGAGACTTGGTGGTAAAGCACGTACTTTCCATCAAGAAAGTCCCAAGCTCAGTTTCTCATAGACTCAGATACAGGACGTCAAGAAGTAGGGCAGAAGGGGAGGAGATCTTGGACAGCCAATGCCCACCCTGTAAACCAGCTAGATGGACCAATAGCCTCTTTATTTGTTTGTTTAAACACTTATGCCCCACCTTGCCTCATGGTGCAAGGTGGCTTGCAATGGAAATTGAAACACACTTTCAGCTAAAACCAGAATAAAACAACAAATTCAAAATTCCTCCCTCTCCCTTTAGAAGACTTGCCACCAACTAGGTTCATAAGTTCATTCGCCCATGTTATATCAAAGACCCATTGTTGTGTATGCTGGCCACCACAAGGGGCCAGCAATGACCCAGGGCTTGACCCTGGGTGGACAATGGAAACCAGGCTCTTGGTCTCTCCAATGGGAGCCAAGGGAAAGGAGGAGGGAAATTCAAACCTCCCAATGGGATCCAGGGGTGTCCCCTGGATATGTATATAGTTGGCCTGCTGGCCGTTTGTCTTTGTCTTAGTTGTGTAAGAGTCAAGCGTGCACCATGTTATGGGAGCTGAGCAGGCCTAGCCACGCGGTCAACCCACTACACAATAGTGGCGACGAGGGTGGGATTCAGCGCTAGGCCACCCCAGCCGGAGAGTGTCTGAACGCAACGGCCCTACAGCCGAGCGATGACGGATTCCTCTGCAGCCCAGCAGATCCCGGTTTCAGCCCCGTCCAGTGCGATGACGACTGCGCTGGGGCAGGGAAGCCTGCTGCTGCCCTTTGACACGGCGCGGCCGCAAAAATGGAGTGCGTGGGTTCGAGGCGTAAAGTCCGCGCTCGTGTACTACAAGGTGATGGACGAGGCACAAAAGAGAGGATTCCTCCTCGCCTCCTGCGGCACAGACATAGTGGCCCTTGCCGAAGGTCTACTCTCCCCGAAGGACCTGGACGCCTGCTCGTTTGAAGAGATTGTAAAGGTAATCCAGGACCACTATGCACCTAAGCCATCGGAGATGACCTGCAGGCTAGCGTTCTACGACCGGAGCCAACTCGCACGGGAGACGGCCGCGGACTTCCTCG
>NW_015165989.1:8224-9558 GCF_001447785.1 Gekko japonicus
AAGGCCCCCGAGCCACGGAACGACCCGGAACTGAGAAAAGCACCCCGCGGCTTCTTCCCAGAAGACCCTGTCTTCGCAAGGAACTTTGGAAGAGGGCCGGAATGGGTTGCGGGCCGCATCATCCGCCCCACCGGCACCGTGATGTACGAGGACAAGGCCCCCGAGCCACGGAACGACCCGGAACTGAGAAAAGCACCCCGCGGCTTCTTCCCAGAGGACCCTGTCTTCGCAAGGAACTTTGGAAGGGGGCCGGAATGGGTTGCGGGCCGCATCATCCGCCCCACCGGCACCGTGATGTACGAGGTGTCAACAGAGGACGGGCAAGTCCTGCGGCGGCACATCGACCAGCTTCGTCGGCGCCCGCTCCCTGAACTGATGGACACTGAGGAGCAGGAGCACGGAGTTGCCCCAGAGGAGGGGCCCCCCAGCGCACCCGTCCAGGAGCCGCCCAGAGACGGGTGTCCCGACAGCGCCCCTAACCCCCCGGAGGACACTGAGGAGGCCCCACCAGCCGGCGCCCCAGAACCTGAGGGGCCGGCACCCCAGGCGGGCCCCAGCATGGGGAGTGGGGCCTCCGAGGTCCCTATTCCGAGCCCCAGGCGTTCCACCAGGGAACGGCGGCCCCCGGCGTACCTAAAAGACTATGTGACATAAGGGGGGGCGAACCATGGGGGGAGGGATGTTGTGTATGCTGGCCGCCACAAGGGGCCAGCAATGACCCAGGGCTTGACCCTGGGTGGACAATGGAAACCAGGCTCTTGGTCTCTCCAATGGGAGCCAAGGGAAAGGAGGAGGGAAATTCAAACCTCCCAATGGGATCCAGGGGTGTCCCCTGGATATGTATATAGTTGGCCTGCTGGCCGTTTGTCCTTGTCTTAGTTGTGTAAGAGTCAAGCGTGCACCATGTTATGGGAGCTGAGCAGGCCTAGCCACGCAGTCAACCCACTACACAATACCCATCATGGCTCATTGGTAGTGCAGATTATTTGACGCCCAGGAGGCCCCGGGAGGTTCCAGGACATCAGGCACAACACTCTGGGAAAGTCCTCTCTTGGCCCTGTAGACTTGCTGCCAGTAAAAAGATTGAATTAGATGGGCCAATGGTTTAATTTGTTCTGAAAAGTTTCATATGTTGAACTTTTTCACTGAAGTATCTACATTTTCCTCATGTGAATTTCTGCCATGATGTTGGAATTCTGAAGAACATTGTTCCTGAAGTGGAACTCAACTATTTATGAATTTTCTGCAGAAACCACATATTTCCTTATATCTTCATCCCCAACATTACATGTGTGCACTGATAGAACACAGTAAAAAAAAAAATGGAAGCATGA
>NW_015165989.1:9613-48670 GCF_001447785.1 Gekko japonicus
ACCACTACCCAGTGTTAATGATCTGCACTGATTAAACAATACAAAAAAGCCATCCTGATGAGATTATATGTACACTATTTACTTCAAATATGTACAGTATTTACTGACCAAATCGCCCCGGGAGTCATTGTCCCACTGTATATTGCATTGGTCAGGCTGCACCTGGATTATTGTGTGCAGTTCTGGAGGCCTCACTTCAAAAAGGATGTGGACAGAATGGAGCGGGTGCAGAGGAGAGCAAGGAGGACCATCAGGGGCCTGGAGACCAAGAAGCCCTGCGAGGAAAGGCTGAGGGACCTTTTGGGAATGTTCAGCCTGGAGAAGAGGAGGTTGAGGGGGGACATGATGGTTCTCTTTAAGTATTTGAGGACTGTCCCTTAGAGGAGGGAGGGGAGCTTTTCCTGTTGGCAGCAGAGGAGAGGACTGGCAAAAATGGGTGTAAATTAAGGGCGGGAAGGTACTGGCTGGATATTAGGAAAAACGTTTTTACAGTAAGAGTTGTGCAACAGTGGAATCAGCATAGGGAGGTAGTGAGCTCCCCCTCACTGGCAAGTTTTAAGCAGCGATTGGACAAACACTGAGCTTGGGGTTGGACTAGATGGCCTGTTTGGCCCCTTCCAACTCTATGATTCAATAATTCAATACAAAACTAATCCCCCCCCCCCGGTATGCAATCAAAAAAGAGGTTGCCATCTTGCATTCACATACAAGTTATGATTTTGTACAGTTATTTTTTTTCTTAGTCTAACTTTTTTATGGGGGTTGTCTCATATTCAAGGTCATCTTCCTTTCAAGAAAATACAGTATGTGATTTGTTGTTTTACCAATGTACACATGTACTTTATCAAGGCATCATACATCATGACTCTCCCCTCCTCTAATGCATCCTTACAAGAATCCTATGAGATATTTTTGGCTGAGAAAGTTTAAGTCTTGGGCATTGGTAAACAT
Source organism: Gekko japonicus (assembly GCF_001447785.1). Taxonomy (NCBI): domain Eukaryota; kingdom Metazoa; phylum Chordata; class Lepidosauria; order Squamata; family Gekkonidae; genus Gekko; species Gekko japonicus. Next base: position 10,565 of record NW_015165989.1, read on the forward strand.
TGTACAAAAATTATCTTGACAACTGCATGTATCATCAGGACTGCCTTTTTGCTGTGTTTTATCAATATATATTGTTAACAGAAAGAAAAGGCATGGAGGAGAATATAGCTGCAGCAAATTCTGCATGCTAAGCATTTTCCAGAATGTGATAGTAGAGTTATAATGTCTTATTTCTGTCTTGGAAACTGAACAAGAATCTAGAGATTCCAAATCCAATGAGAGCATTGAGGAAGCAGCCTAACCTACAGCAGAGACTGTTTATGGCTTCCAGTTTGCTTATTTTTGAAGCTATAGTATTGGCATTTTATCTCTTTTCCTGCTCTGCAAATGCAAACAATGGACGGAATTTTCCATAGAAAAGAATCTGTAACAAGCATCAAAAGTAAAATTTCAGCCAATTTTTGTAACCACTTAAGCAAAAATAATGGTTATTAACACTTCTCTGGTTCTAAACTGCTGGAAGATATTGCACTGAGACGCCGATGTCCTTAATTATGGATCTCCAGCTTTCTTGCCAACGAAGTCCAATTTATTAGCCAAAAGGTGAAAGGATGATGTATTCCCAGTCCGGAGGTGGGCTCTCCTCCACTTCTACATAATGAAGTAATTAGTACCTTAGCACAGCTGTTACTCAGATGTGAGCCATCCTCCTCTAGAGAATTATATTGCATGACTCATTAATTAGAACTTCTCCAAAGTGTCTTAACCAGTGACACAGACAGCTTTAACTAATGAAGACTACCAAATGAAATGTGAAGTTTAGGAAAGGTGAGGAAAGCACTTTTGCAGTACTATTCTGCACTGACTTAAAATCAGATACAGAGTTACACTGAAGAATGTTATGGTGCTGCTGTTTATTTGTTTTACTCTTCTAATTTGTAGTTTTCCAAATTTCAAATTGAAGTAGGTGTAAAGCACAAGTATTTTTGTATATCCCACAATATTCTAAACATAAATGAGTGATGATTTCTGTTTATCTAGCAGCTTTAATTTTCAACGTTTGCCTACAGCTAATTCAACACTGACTCTGTTAATATATCAGGATGACGGGTTCCTGCATTCGCCAGGAGCCATTTGAAAAGGAAAAGGCACCAGACTACTTGGCAGTTGGGGTAAAATGGCACTAAGCCAATCAGAGAAGGGCCTGTGTGTGTCTGCCTTAAGTGCCGTCAGGTTGCTTCTGATTTATGATGACCCCATGAATGACCCAAAACACCCTAACAGGCCTGGTCAGAGCCTGCCAACTGAGTGCCCTCATGTCTTCCTTGAGTGAATCTATCCATCTCATGTTGGGTCTTCCTCTTTTCCTGCTGCCTTCAACTTTTCCTAGCACTATTGTCTTTTCCAGTGACTCCTGACTTCTCATAATGTCACCAAAGTACAATAGACTTAGTTTAGTCATTTTAGCTTCTAGGGAGAGTCCAGGCTTGATTTGATCTAGAACCCATTTTTTTTGTCTTTTTGTTGATCCAGAGTATCTGTAAAACCCTCCTCCAACACCACATTTCAAATGAGGAGTGCCTGCGGGTGGCTATTTAAAATCGGCTGTCCTACTCAAGACTGCCTTTAATCTAGGTGCAGGAATCTAGGTACAGGAATCCATACGATAGTATGGATGTTGTTCCAGCAAAGGCTAAGGGTGAACTCAGGCCTTAAATACTCTTGGGGGGGGGATGCAGGTCTGTCCCATCCAGGAGAAGCCTACCAGTGAGTATCTTAAGGTGCAGAACCTGGTTATGGCAGCCAATACTGTGATGGGGCTGAGTTGGCTCAGAGAGGTTTGAGGGGGTTTATTTGAGGAGAAAACTCTGGTGCAGCAGAAGGCTCTCAGCTGGAGAGTTCAAGGCCAAAATCCAAGTCAGGAATCAGGGCTATATCCCAGGATGAATGGACTGACCCACATTCTTGGGGCTCCTCCTGCATGTCATAGGAGGCTCTGAGAGGTAAGTGTGTGATGAATGGCCTCTGAGCATGCCAGCAAATCCCTACCTATGGGGGGGAGTCAAATTATAAGCAGCATTGGCCAATGAGAGGTTGTGGAACCTCTGTGGGGGGAGAGTTAAGTGGAGGGGAAGTCTATCATTGTCTCAGAGCTTCATTAATACTTGAAGGTGATTTTAATGCCCGTATTGGTCGAAATGATGATGTGCTCGCTATGCTGGGCAATATCCATCAAATTCAAAAGCTTTTGTACCCATACTTATTTGAAAGAACATCTAGGGACCATACCATCAACTTTTCTGGAAAACAGTTAGTTAAATGTGTACTGGATCATGGGCTAGTGATCCTAAACAGGTACAGCAAAGTGGATACGGTTGGTGATTATGCGTGTCTGACACACAAGGGAGCCAGTGTAGTCGACTACATGATAGCCTCACCAAATCTGCTTCCATGGATCTGTGAGTTTAAGGTAGGGGATTATTATGGAGGTGATCGTCTACCTCTGCAACTCACTATGGCTCTCCCCCAGGATAGTTTCTCATCAACTGGCCCCCCGTCTGAGTGTTTCCAGCAGGGAAATAGATGGAGTCCAATTAGATGGACACCAGAATTAATTCCCGCCATGTTGAACATCATGTCCTTATATGACTGTAATTTAATTCTTATTGAATACACGAATCAGATGGACCCCCAGAACATAATATTTTTTGTATTTTACCAGAGCCTTAAACCTTTTTTTCAGGTCCATGAACTCTGTCAGATGGCTTAGCGAGTTGGTGCATTTAAATAATCGAAGTTTAGATCTTATTCTTCTGATATATCTTCTATACTCCCCATCAAACCAAATATTTTTCTGTTCAGTTCTGCAAAGTCTTAAAGGTTTTAAGCAAACTGGTTTGTATTGCCCGCATTAACTTTATTGAACTCCATACATATAAAGAGAACATTTACAAAATGTTCTACAGGTGGCACTGGACACCTGAGGAGATAGCTAAATGTTATGTAACATCTAACAGAAATTGTTGGAAATGTAAAAAAAACGTTGGCACATTCATGCATATGTGGTGGAGGTGTGACAGGGTACAAAGATTCTGGGAAAAAGTTTATCGAATGTTAAAGGAAATGACAGGAATGCAAATACCTTTCAAACCAGAGATAGCTTTATTAAATATGGTTCCAGACATATACAACGGTACAGAGAAATATGTAATTTATACTTCTTTACGGCAGCAAGAATCTTACTAGCTAAAGCATGGAAAGAAGAGAAAGTACCTTCAGAAAAAGATATAATTGAAAGAATGTTGACTGTAGCGGAGATGGATAGATTAACTCTAAGATTACAAGGGGAAAAAAAGGAGATATTCGAAAACCAATGGAAAATGTTTTATATGTGGATGGATAATGTAATTAGAAAAGACTCACAAGAATAAATAATGTAATACGAAGATGTAATGTAAATAATGAAAAATGATAAACTGTTTAAAAAAAAAAGAATATTGGAGGCGAGACTCGGGCAACGCAGCCAGTGGATAGGGACAGCTTCTGAGTGACACATTATGGAGCCAACTGATTTGGGAGCATGTGGAATGTTCACAAAGTGCCACCACCAAAATACAATTCTATATAAGGAGAGATATGATCCCATATATCAAGGAAACAGCACATCATGCTCCAATACTGGCTGGCAAGGAAATTCCCATTCTGTTTATGCAGATGATACAGTCCTTTTCTTGAGTTCAGAAGTAGGTCTCTGGAAATTTCTAAATTCATTTATAGAATATTGTACTCAAGAGGAGGTAACAATTAACTATAATAAATAAAAAATAATGGCTTTCTCAAACCATTCTTATAGTAGAAAAAAAATCCTGGTTTGTCATGGGCGAGAAACTAGATCAGGTGACCCAATTTAAATATTTGGGAGTGACATTCAGTCACAATCTGTCTTGGAAGCCTCATATTAGCACAGCATTAGATATTGCTAGAAGAAACTCAAACACTATTCTTAGATATTTCTTTTCAGGGGGGGGTCAGTATATACCTATGGCCATAGTAGATTTTAACGCTAAAGTAACTTCTCAGATTTTATTCAGGGTTGCTATTTGGATTAATGCAGTTTCTGAATCTCCCGATTGTACACTTCTTTATTTCTTGCATAGAATGGCTGGGGTTCCTAGATGTGTGGCTGGTACTGCACTTAAAGAGGAAGAAGAAGAAGAAGAAGAAGAAGAAGAAGAAGAAGAAGAAGAAGAAGAAGAAGAAGAAGAAGAAGAAGAAGAAGAAGAGGAGATTGGATTTATATCCCATGGCCCTTCACTACCCAAAGGTGTCTCAGAGTGGCTTACAAACTCCTTTCCCTTCCCCTCCCCACAACAGACACCCTGTGAGGTCGGTGGGGCTGAGAGAGCTCTGACAGAAACTGCTCTTTTTTCAAGAACAGCTCTTATCAGAACTGTGGTTTGCCCAAGGTCATCCAGCCAGGTGCAAGTGGAGGAGTGGGGAATCAAACCCGGTTCTCCCAGATTAGAGTCTGCACACTTAACCACAACACCAAATTTGCCCAATATTCCTCGGAGTCCAGAGCCTGGATCGCAGCTTTCAAACTGAGTCCTTTACTCAGTACCAAACACCCAAGATGGCCTTCTATGTTTGATAAAGGAGGACAACCACAAAAGGAGCTGGGAAAGATATCTAGAAACTAGAGTTATTGGGCTTTACTCCAACAGCATGGAATAATTTAACTAACCAAGAAGCCCTAAAGCAGATCATAATAAAGGTGATTAATCTTGATTGAGCTAGTACTTTAGCTCGAGCAAGGCAAGTATGTTCCATTCTTGCCTTGGGTATTCCTTCTCCGGAGTCTCTTCCTCCATCAAGTTATAGACGTGTTTTCACTCTTGCTAGGCTTAACTCTTTTCCCACTGCTGAGTTAACAGATCGCTTTTCTAAAGTCCCATACTTGGATCGCTTATGTAATTGTGAGACTGGAGCTGTGGAAACACTTGGCCATCTTTTCTTATTCTGTCATCAGTAGTCGATTCCTAGATCGATTTGGATCACTCCAGTTCTTACCAAACATTGGCTGCGGTTACACGGAGCATAAGCCACACTTCAGAGACGGAAGAGAGGCGGAGTTTCCTGGCATGATCACAGGGCAACATCTGGCAAGTGTAGAGCTCCCGTTGGTAACCCGTGGCTAAACGCCAAAAACACGGAGTAAAAAACTAGTACCTTAGAGGTACTAGTTTCCGGAAACTGCGGGGCAAGGGCGGGTGTATGATCGCATTTCCGGAGGTAGTTCCAGTGCCCGCCCATGTCCCCTAGCTAAAAGGTGTTTTTTCCCCCAAGTCTCCACGATTGCGCACAAGCACCAAACGGAGCATGCGCAAACGTTAGTTTAATAAAAAAAAAAACACAACTTACGTCGTGCAGAGAAGAGGAGAGAAGCCAGAAGAAAGCACCAACGAGCGCATGGCTTGAGGCAAGCGACAGATAGGTGGGGGAAAGGGGGCAAGGCAGAAGATGAAGCCCAGAAGAGGGGGGGCGCGGTAGCAGAGTAGGAAGTCTGCTTGGGGAAGGGGCAGTCAGGGCGGAGGGGGCTGGGCCATGCTGCTTTGCCCTCTATCACGGGACCTCCACGGAACCTCCACAGGACCTCCACAGGAGGTCGGATCGTGCAACCGCGCTTTAATGTTCCCCGGGGCAAACAGCCACGCTCCCCCCCCCCCGCATTTTCCTGGCCGTGTGACCGCAGCCATTGATTACCTACTGAACTCTGGGTGGTGCCCTAACTGATGGCAGATATTAATCCTGAAACGATACAAAATTTTTAATGATAGTTTACAAAAATTTTAGTGATAGGGATTTAGTGATAGTGATCTGTAAAACGACAAAAATCTGGCTTGATCCAATTGTAACAGAATTTGGTATAAACTCAATATGATTTAAATGAACATTTAAATGAATTATAGTTTTATTAATGACTTCTGTTTTAACATTTTAGATCTTTTAGATTTGATTATTTTGACTGTAAATTTTGATTGTAAAGTTCATATTCTGAGGCTAATGTTGTATATTCATGTTTGATAATTGAGCTTAAGACCTTTGATCATAGAAGATAATAAACATAAGTAAGCATAAGAAGTGTCTCAAATAAGACTTGGGGAAGTGACAGAGAAGCTGAGGGAAGCTACCAGGAGAATAGTTAGGCATTTAGGCTTTGCTCAGTGAAGGAAAAGAATTAAAATATAGTATAGGTAGTATAGGTACATAGGGCTCAGGAATAGAGCAGGTATCCCATGTTACCTTAGAGAAATTGGGATTTGTGAGGGCAAATATCCCAAGAACATAGGAACATAAGAGACGCCAATGTTGGATCAGACCAAAGACCCATCCAGTCCAACACTCTGTCACACAGTGGCCAAAAATACCAGGTGCCATCAGGGGGTCCACCAGTGGGGCCAGGACATTAGAAGCCCTCCCATTGATGACCCCACCAAGAACCAAGAAAACAGAGCAGCACTTGCCCTAGAGTCCCTATCTATCTAATTCCCTTTTGAAACAGTCCATGCTTGCAGCTGCCGCCACTTCCTGTGGCAGTGAATTCCATGTGTTAATCACTCTTTGGGTAAAGAAGTACTTCCTTTTATCCATTCTAACCCAACCGCTCAGCAATTTCATTGAATGCCCATGAGTATTGTGAGAAAGGGAGAAAAGTACCTCTTTCTCTACCTGCTCTATACCATGCATAATCTTATAAACCACAATCATGTCACCCCCTCAGTCATCGTTTCTCCAAAGTTAAAGAGCCCTAAGCGCTTTAACTGTTCCTAATAGGGAAAGTGTTCCAACCCTTTTATAATTTGAGTTGCCCTTTTCTGCACTTTTCCCAAAGTATAATATCCTTTTTAAGGTGTGGTGACCAGAACTGTACACAGTACTCCAAATGAGGTCACACCATTGATTTATACCGGGGCATTATGATATTAGCTGATCTGTTTTCAATACCCTTCCTAATAATCCCCAGCATAGCATTGGCCTTTTTATTGCAGTCAAACAATGTCTCGACATTTTCAGTGAGTTATCTACTACAACTACAACTCTTGTTCAGTCTCTGCCAGTTCAGACCCCATCAATGTGTATTTATATTTAGGATTTTTGGCTCCAATGTGCATCACCTTGCACTTGGCCACACTGATCCCCATTTGCCATGTTGACGCCCACTTGCCCATCCTTGACATATCCCTTTGGAGTGCCTCACAATCCTCACTGGTTTTCACCACCCTGAACAACTTCGTATCATCCCCCCACTTCACTGCTTACCCCCAATTTCAACTCATTAATGAACAAGTTAAAAAGTAGTGGACCGAGTACTGATCCCTGCGGTACCCCACTGCTTACCACCATCCACTGAGAAAATTACCCATTTATACTAGCTCTGTTTTCTATTAATTAGCCAGTTTTTGATCCATAAAAGGACTTGTCCTTTTATCCCATGATTTTTGAGCTTGCTTAGGAGCCTTTGATGAGGAACTTTATCAAAAGCTTTCTGGAAGTCAAGGTAAACAATATCTATTGGATCCCCCTTGTCCACATGTTTGTTCACCCCCTCAAAGAACATTAACAGGTTAGTGAGACAAGATCTTCCCTTACAGAACCCATGTTGAGTCTGCCTCAATAGGTTTTGTTCATCTATGTGCCTACTAATTCTTTCCTTAATAATGGTTTCCACCAATTTACCCGGTATCGACGTCAGACTGACAGGCCTGTAATTTCCCGGATCTCCTCTGGAACCCTTTTTAAAGATGGGAGTGACATTAGCTACCTTCCAGTCCTCAGGAATGGAGGCTGATTTTAAGGAGAGATTACATATTTTTGTCAGGAGATCCACAAGTTCACAATTGAGTTCTTTCAGAACTCTTGGATGTATGCCATCTGGGCCTGGTGATTTATCAGTTTTTAAGTTGTTTATCAGTTTTAGGACCTCCTCTCTCGTCACCTCAATCTGACTCAGGTCTTTCAACACCCCTCCCGAACTCAGCGGCTCTGGAGTGGGCAAGCACCTCTCATCTTCCACAGTGAAGACGGAGGCAAAAAATGCATTTAGCTTCTCAGCCATTTCCCTATCATCCTTCAGTACTCCTTTTACCCCTTGGTCATCCAAGGGCCCCACTGCCTCCCTGGCTGGTTTCCTGTTTCTAATGTATTTGAAGAAAGTTTTATTGTTGGTCTTTACATTTTTTGCTATATGCTCCTCATATTCCCTTTTTGCATGCCTGACCACAGACTTGCATTTTATTTGCCATAGCCTGTGTTCTGTTTTATCAGCCTCACTGTGACTAGCTTTCCACCGCTTAAAGGAATCCTTTTTACCTTTTACAGCTTCCATTACTTTGTTTGTTAACCATGTAGGCTTTTTCTTATACCTGTTTGTGCCTTTCCTAACCTGCGGAATATATTTTATTTGAGCTTCTAGAATTGTAGTTTTAAACAGTTTCCAAGCTTCCCCAATGGTTTTGACCCTTTCTACTTTTCCCTTCAGTTTCCTCCCCACATGTCCCCTCATATCAGAAAAATTACCCCTTTTAAAGTTAAAAGTGGTTGTGTGAGTCTTTTTGGCCAATTCCCTATTTGTACAAATGTTGAACTCAACAACATTATGATCACTGTTCCCAAGCGGTGCAATCACTTTTACATCTCTCACCAGGTCTTGAGTGTTACTTAGGACCAAATCAAGGATCGCCTCTCCCCTGGTAGGTTCCATGACCATCTGCTCCATAGCACAGTCATTTAGAGTGTCTAGAAACTCAATCTCTTTCTCTCGACTAGAACACATATTGACCCAATCAATGTGTGGGTAGTTAAAATCACCTATTACGACACAGTGTTTTTGTCTAGCTGCTATCTTTAATTCATTCATCATTTTATAATCCTCCTCTATCTTTTGATCCGGTGGGCGATAACAAACTCCCAGTGTTAAGTTTCCTTTTGGCCCCCCTATTTCAACCCACAGAACTTCAAGAAGCGAATCCAATTCTCTTAGCCTCTCGATCTTTCTGGACTTTATACCCTCTCTGACATACCAGAGCCACCCCCCTCCAACCCTTCCCCCCCTATCCTTCCGATATAATATATAACCGGGAATCACAGTATCCCACTGATTTTCCTCATCCCACCAAGTTTCTGAAATACCCACAATGTCTATTTTTCCCTCCGACACCAAGCACTCCAACTCCCCAATTTTACCTCGGACACTTCTAGCATTTGTATAGAAACAGCTATAATTTCGAACACAAGTTAAGCCTGCAACCTTTTTCTTGCTATCTCGAGACCTTGTCAGGCAGTCCATGTCACTAGCTATGGTCTCAGTGGACAATTTCAATCCACCTCCCTGTAGAAAAGCAACAGGTACCCCCCCATCTCTTGGAGATGAGCCAACTCGAACCAGAGACTTTTTGTCTCCTGTTGGCTTTCCCCCAGTATTCTGTTTAAAAACTACTCTGCCACCTTTTTGATTTTAAGCGCCAGCAGCCTGGTTCCTTCTTGGGACAAGTGGAGACCGTCTTGTCTGTACAGCTCCCTCTTGTTCCAAAAAGCATCCCAGTGCCTAACAAACTTGAAACCTTTCCCCCTACAACGTCGTCTCATCCATGCATTGAGACTCCTGATCTGTGTCTGTCTCTCCAGCCCTGCGCGTGGAACAGGTAGCACTTCTGAGACGGCTACCGGAGGTCCTAGACCTCCCTTTGTCGGATCATTGACTTTTGAAAACTTATACCCTGAAAATCTTGTTGATTTTTAGCTACTTGAATCTAGCTTTTCTACTGCACACAAAGACAGCTATACTCTGAAACAATACAAGAGACAAGTTAACTCTGTTTCCAGTGGGTTAAGATTTTTAGGTTTAAGGAGGAATTCTAAGCAAAATCATTCTTTGACGAAAGACTCTGTCAGTTCAGTAAAGCAGTGGGTGTTTGAAACTGTAACTGTTTTAAAGCAGAGTTCTGCTCTTCCTTGCTGTAACCAATAACTTGCTACCAGGGCCAGTGCTACTATTAGGTCAACTAGGCAGTCACCTAGGTGCAGACCACAGACCAAAGCTGACAATCAGATTTATGGTGTGAAATCTGCCACACATCTATCAGGTGTAAATTTTCTAGTAAAAAAAGGAGGAAGTTGACATAAACAGTGTAAAACCTGCTGTCATAAATCTTCCTAGGGTGAATTCTCTATGCAATTTGCTAGAACAGAATTAGCAGTTAGCAGGAGAGGGGGGAGTGAAATCATGTTGGAGTAAAGCAGAGATTTGGAATTAAGGGATAAAAAGGTGTTGTAGCAGGCTCAGAAGAAAGTAAAGAAAAAGAAAGAGAAGAACAGTGTTTCAAAATACTCCCATAGAATTCTCATTGCTGGGGAAATTATTTTTCCAGAACAGGACACATAATGAGGACTTTAGGTCCAGAGGTAAATGAGCATGAATCTTCTTCGGCTAATGTATGCTAACCCAGAGAAATCTTATTCACAGAGAGGAGGGTTATGGTATTTTGTGTTTGCTCTGAAGACGGAAAGTTACTGGGAGAGGATCCCCTACCTGTGGGCACCTCAGGGATCATGCCTCTGTTGCTTGAGCCTGTGTTTGTTCACTTAGAAAAGAATCCTACTCACAGCCTGATCCTGTGCACTTTATTCATTTTATTTACTTTATATATGGTCTACCTTTCTCACTGAGATTTACACCATGTAAATCAATGCAATAATTCACATGACACATCTAATAAACAATGGAATAAGATTAGGATTACAGCAATTTGAAACAGAGCCCTAGGGATGTCCAACTAGCCTCGATCAAGGCCAGGGCCTTTTCAGCCCTGGCCCCCACCTGGTGGAATGAGCTCCCATACAAGATCAGGGCCCTGCAGGATCTATTACAGTTCCTCAGGGCCTGCAAGACGGAGCTCTTCCACTGGGCTTTTGGTTGAGGCAGTGGACATCCTTTCTTCCCTGGCTAATCTCACATCAGTGGCCTGAATCCAAATAGACAGCTGGGTAGCCACTGTTGTATCTTAGTTTATCTGACATTGTACTGACATCTGATCTAATCTGTTTTTACATGGTATTTATGATTCCATTCTGTTATAAAGTGTTATTTTAATTTTGTTTTTAATTGAATTGTTTTGAACTGCAATTGATGTGTAACCTGCCCTGAGCCTGCTTGTGAGGAAGACAGGATATAAATTCAATAAATAAATAAATAAATACTCCTGGTAAGTCAAACAATGCAGAAAATGATATTACAAAGGTAGAAAGCAATGCAGCAAGAACAGGATAATACATACAGGTAACAATATGTAATATACTCCAGTTCACAGTCCTGTTCATTTTATAAAAGCTCCCTCCTGAACCATTCCATTATCCTATAGCCCTATTATTACCTTTATTAAAATCCCCTCGAACCATTCTGTTTTACATAGTTGGCAGAATGACAGAATGTGGAAGCTTTCCTGACTTCTTCAGAAAGGCCATTTCACAAATGGGAGCCACAACAGAAAATATGTTTGCTGATCTTTTCCATTTGTTGGGTAGCATAGTTAGAATCCTTGAGTTAGTGATTTACAGAGAAAAGAAGGTTGTATTTACAGTTTTAGGTTTCAGTAACTGGAAGAAGTTACTTTGTCACCTACTTGTATGTTTTTATGTTTGTCTGTCTTTTGAAATGCCGACCACATGACCACGGAAATGTCTTTGGACAGCGCTGCATCTTCGGCTTGGAAATGGAGATGAGCACTACTCCCTTTTAATGCTACCAAAAAGATATTTTTCAATTGGGCATAATTAATTCCTATTATTTTACAAAATCTCAGCCAGTTGACATCGTTGGGGCACCCCGATGTCATGACAGTCTGGCAGTTTGTATCGTCGCCTGGAGATCTAGTAGGTTTCCCACCCAGCAATCCCTGTAAATTTCCCCTCCACCCCAGGCCCATCACAATATTTTTCCATGCATGCAAAAAGAAGTAGACTCACAGAAAACCCGACGTCGACAAAGGACAGTTGTGCACCTCCAGTGAATAAATACACACACCCCTCCCATTCCGAGGTAGAAGGACAGACATCACATTGGAAATTAGTGTTGCCTGTCAACCTCGGATGCTCAATATTGGTCCCTCGACAGCTAGAAAATCCCACCCACGCCCACTTTTCTGTGTCAAACACCAGGGGTGGGGTTTATCTGCCGGGAGTGCATGAACGCTTCCAAGCCATGCCAAGAAGCTCGGGGGCTTCAGGGGCTGCACACGTGACCTTCGAGCTGGTCTGTCCGAGCCTCAACCAGGCAAAGTTGCTTGGCTTTTGGCTCTCTGTCCATCCCTGTATACTACTATATATTACTAAACTGCAGTATTTTATATAAATAATAAAAGCAATAATGATAACTTCACTTAAGTTTGGTAGAAAGTTCTTAATAATACTCAAGTGCAGGTGAGGTAGAACTGGAACAGTCACAGTCCTGGTTGACTCCTTATTGGTATTTTAGACCAGGGTGATAGTTCTGGAGGTCCAATTTTCTTTTTGCCGATTTTTTAACAGAGGAATCTTGCACTGGTTTGAGGTTCAACTGTTGTAGAAGAGCTTGACCACTTTTTGAAATCCTGGGCTGTTAGAGTAGTTCCTTGGTGACATACTTGCATAGCACTGGTGGGAAGCCATTTATACCAAATGTTAACTTCTCTTAGCTTAGTAGTGATAGGTTTTAATGGTGTTCAAGAGATTTTCTCTGGGTAAGTCCAGATAAATGTGTATCTTTTGATTTTTGTATTTGAACGCACATTCTTACTATGCAAGCGAGAGTATTGCTTCTACCGTTCTTGAATCCTGGAATTCTGCGAGGATGTCTCTTGGTCATTTGTTTGAAGAGGATGCTATGGAACCAATTCTATAAGCACGAAGTATCAGTGGCACATTTTCTTTCATCTGAACTCAATGCACCATGAAAGTTGTGAGTTCCATGCTTCCTTCCACCTATTCTTGAAGTCCTCGAGACTTGAGTCAGTTTTGTTTTAATGTAGTTTCTATCATTAGGATTTTATCTGTTACCCAGTCATCTTTCTTCTGTTGGTATCTGATCTCTTCTTGCACCGTCACACCTATCTCCATAGTCATATTAGCTTGTTTGTACCACTTGATTTGGTAATATTTTCCAGTTGTTCCCCTATTGGTTTCAATCTTGTGTTGATATATTCCAATATATCTGATTTCAATGAGGACAAAATATCAATCAGTTTGTCATTCTGTGACTATGTCATTTCTTCCTCCGTGGTGTCTGGTTCAGTGGCCATTTTGTTTTTCAGAGTAGTCTTAGTCGAAGTTTGTGGGCCACTTCTGTTTTACTCAAAAAAGCTTTTAAGTAAGTCACTTTTAGATTTTTTGATGTCTTCTTCTCACGGCCAGGCTTTTTCATATTTATGTAGCTTTACAGTGCAATTTTGAGAGCAGCTGCTGCTATTGCCAGAGTTGGAGGCTGTGGAGAACCCTGCATGTCTGCCATCTTCATCAGTCAGCACCACAAGCCCGTGTCACTAGGTAAGACAGATCTGAGAAGTTTTAATTAATGATTCATTATTATTTTTAAAATGAAGTAAATAAATAAATAAGTAGAATCAAGGAATGGAAAGGACCAAAAGTTATAAACTTAGAATAAAGAGCCATGTCAGCTTAGAGCTGTCCATTGTAATGTGTTGTACATTTGTCTTCATCCAAGAAAAAGAATAACAGGATACATGCATTGTTTTAGTGGTATCTATTATTTCATATTGTACTCACACTGTAATGCCATTTTCCTCCATTCCAGAAGCCATATTGATGAAGCCATGGGATGGGGTGTTTGCAACATCTGCAGAGCACTCTCACCATTTTGTCAGGTCTGCCACCAGAATAACACCCCATTGCCTTGGCACCCCCCAAAAGAAAGACACAAGACAACTGTGTGGGTCCAAATACTTTATTTAAACAGCTGTCATTTGTCTATTAAATATACTAACTTTGTCATCTATTAAAATATACTAACGTATTTGAGGGCAGACTGTGGTAAGAAGCCTACCAGAGTGTCATGGACCAGACAGGGCTCAGTGACAGTGAGGACTCCTCAGAGGAGGAGGGGCCCTGTGTAGCCAGCCCAGAGTTGATAGAAGCTGACCGGCATGGAAACGAGGTGCAGGTGTGCCCTCCCTTGCAGCTGAGAGCTGGTTCAGAATCACCTCCACCCTCCAGCTCGAATTCAGCAGGTGAAGGTCAACCAGCCACCCCCAGCTCTCTGGAATTGCCTACAACCTTGGCATTTTTCAAAAGAAGAGAATGGTTAAGTGCCTGGACTCTAATCTGGGAGCACCGGGTTTGATTCCCCACTCCTCCACTCACAGCTGCTGGATGACCTTGGGCAAACCATAGTTCTGACAAGAGCTGTCCTTGAAAGAGCAGTTTCTGTCAGAGCTCTCTCAGCCCCTCCTACCTCACAGGGTATCTGTTGTGGGGAGGGGGAGGGAAAGGAGTTTGTAAGCCGCTATGAGACTCTGAGTGAAGGGTGGGGGTATAAATCCAATCTCTCCTCTTCTTCTTCTTCTACAAATTTGGCCAGCATTTTCACAAGCTTTGTTTATCGCCTGCACATGCACGATGTTCCAAGAGAGGCCATGCCTCATCTCCCTCCCCATATGTGCTGAAAGCCCCCAGCCAGGTTTGGAATGATGCTGCTCACCACCAAGGGCACTCCGCTCCAACCCTAAGGTATCTGATGGCCAGTTCTGTACACACCCTTTATCACACACAATGCCTCCAGGAACTTGAGGATTATCCCTGTTGTGAGCAATTGACCCTGTTCCTGCGAACTAGTTGTGACCTAACCAGTTTATGATCAGGCCTAGTTAACTAAACATTCATCCTTCTGGTATATCACAAACCAGGGGGGGAAAGGTTCCCCCTCCTGCACAACGCCAATCTGGTGAAACCCCCCAAATTCCTGCTTGATCCTACAAAAGCAACAGGCTAATTCTATGACATCCTATGCGAGTGTTGGTGGTTGCAAACTTTATTGCAAACTTTTATTGCAAATTTTATTGCAAAACTGGAAACTGGCAGCACCTGCAGCAGACAGAGACGCCCTGCAAGTTTTTAAAATATTTACATTTTTTAACTCATCTTTGTGACTTTTATCTGACTAGTCCTTGGCAAGATATCATTTAGGTCTGTTTGTTGAACTGTTGAACTGAAGCCAGGACAGGACTTTAATTTTAATTGACTTTTAATTGACTTAGAGTTCTCCTTCTCTCTAACAACAAGTAAATACCACGATTGTTGCCAGAATTCCCCCCCACACCCATCAAGCTTATCTTCGGGAACTACTTGAGAATAGTTTCTTTTCCTATTTTATCTGTTTAAACAATAAGATAAATTACAAACTATCCTGTTGAAATGGGAAATGGGAAAAGGCTGCGTGACCCAGATGAAAACGGGGACTTAAAGTGTCTTCCAGTCAACAAACAACCTAAAATAGAAGATTTCTTCTAATCAGAAAGCTCTATTATTTACCAGTTTCAAGTTCCTTACCATCTCTAGTTCCAGCTCCTGCCAACCTAGCAGTTCGAAAGCAAGAAATTGCAAGTAGATAAATAGGTACCACTTCAGTGGGAAGGTAACAGCATTCTGTGCGCCTTGGTGTTTAGTCATGCTGGCCACATGACCACGGAAACGTCTTCGGACAGCGCTGGCTCTTTGGCTTTGAAATGGAGATGAGCACCGCAACCCTAGAGTCGGATTCGACTGGCTTTCGAGCAAGGGAACCTTTACCTTTTACCTTTTTAGTTTCAAATTACTTTGATCCTCTGGCTCCTTTTTTACACGGTGCGGCTACAGACTGTGAGAGTACAATGGAGGTGATTAAAGCAACAGATGATTACATAGTGGAGATGCTGAAAACTCTGAGATGAATAACACTTTACAGAGCAGGCTCCAACATAACAGTACTAAAAGTAAGACTATGGAAACAGCTGAAATGCTAACTTTGGTCTCCAGAACAGTTAATTGCATCTTTAATGAATTAAAACTTATTGAGGGAAAACTTGAGAAGATCCTCAGTTTTGTCTTAACAGCCAGAGACAATGAGAACCAGCTGAGTAGACAACCTCCTTGTAGCTCCCCACTGAGTAAGAGCTCATCAGAACCAGCAGTTCCCACAAAGTATTCTCCTCCTCAAACTTTAATACTACAAAATACCAAAATTTTCTTAATTGCACATCCTTATAGAGGCCAACTACCATTGCTCATCTTAGATCTTTACTTAAGAGAAGCCCTACTTATATAGACTTGACTTCAATTGAGACCTTGTACAGCTGTAATCAGACCCAGAAGGTATTACTTGCCTTTAAATCATCTAATATTCCAACTTTATTGCTTACGCAGAAGACAAAACTACGACAAAAGGGGATTTTTTTGTCCAGAGTTTTCCTGAACACCACAATCTCTCTCCTCTTTCTCAACCCACTGAAAACTTCTACTAGTTCAAAAATCGAAAAGTCTCATAGACAGAAGAGAGGCATCAGAAAACCACTCAACAAGATCCATCTATTTGTGATACTCAGCCCAAAATAGCCTATCCCAAAGGACTTGATTTGGATAACTCTGTTGAAGAAGATTTACTGCACTCTTTCGCCAGGCTACCAACAGACCATCAACAACATATCATTAAAAGATTAGAGGATCTTAAGAACAATTTGTTGCAGTCTCTTCTTCTTCCTCCTAGCTCACAAGAAGGTTTTAAGACTATTTCAAATTTGTCTTCTTCTTCTGCTAATAACACTCAATCTATTACAACTCACAATGAATGCTCTTCCAGGAAGTCTGACCATCTGAATCTGCCTAGAGATGAGGTTAATCATAACACCATTCAAAATCAAACTCTGAATGGAAGAAGAAATCTAATGACCCCGATTTTATAAACTATTTAAAAAGATTTGATTGTATTTTTTACAAGAAACTTGGTCTTCATCTGAGTTAACACTCAATGATTTTACTTCCTTTAATCGCCCCGCATATTGATTCTGGTCACATCAAGCTTAAGTTCAGTCGGGGAAGGGGACTAAGGGTTCTCACAATGGGTGACCTTAGGTTGTTGACACATTGGCTCCAGGCTTGGAGTTTGCTTCTTCTGCATACAAATGGAACCAGAGTTTCTTTCATTTTATTCTATTATCCATTTCCTCACTCTGAGGTGAAAATGTTTGTACCTGTTCAATGTTACTTGTGTGTCAGACAATAACTTATTTGTACATGCAAATATTATATAAAACATATACATATTGTGCATGATGAACAAATATCACAAATATATCTACTGTCAGACCCCTGGAGAAATCAGTTCCCAACAACAGTCATTCAAAGGAATGAAAACTTTATTGAGACATTAATAAGATCCAGGCCCTCAATGTTTTGTGTTAGAACTGGGGGAAAGCTCGGGAAGCAAGCAATTATACCTAAATCAAGCAGGACCCTAATGGCCTGGGGCCCATCACACCTAAGCTATAGGCCTGCCTAAATAACTGTCTACAGTTCCCAGGGGAAATGGGATACCAGGCCTGAAAGGGGCTCAAGGTTACTGGCCTGAGCCAAGGAAGATAACAGCAAAGCCCACAGAAATAAAAGTATACATTCTTCCCATGTCCCCATGGCAACCAAGCCCAAGAAAGGGGCAAAGTTTACATCTACAAAGCCAAAAGTGAAAGCAGAGAACTGAACCCCAAGTATATCAGTGAATATCAAAATAAAATATGGGACTGCTTAATCACCCTTAACTTCTGGGATGGCAGGGGGGGAAATAACTTCTCTCCTAATAGACTGAGATAAATAAGCATTTCTGAGTTGAAAGCAAACTATTTGAAACATATACCAGTTTATCCCATGTGGTACAGCTTTTGAGCTGTCTTGCACATCTGTGAAGCACACAGGTTGTACGGTTTTTCTCTCTAGCCCCTTTTTGATTGTCTCCAGAAGACCCGAGAACCAACTAAAACAAAACCTGAAGCATTTTCCTTTTTTCTCTCTCTCAGTCAGTCCATCTCAAATTCTGACAAGTATTTCTTCATTCTCTTGCTTGAGATTTTTTGTGCCCCATTATATATTGCTCTAACCTAGATAAATGAGGTCACTGGATTTTGAAAGGCTAAGCTTCATTATCCCCTCACACTCAAGCAGTTGTTCTTGCTCCCGAGTTCATTAATTATTTTGCTTGATATTAACAAATGAGCTTCCTGGCTTGTAGAACCATTCTAGTCCGACAATGCTAATGGCCAAAGGGAGGCAGGAGGCAATGAACTTGGTTGGGATATAAATGATGAAGTTCAGGCATTGTATGCTCATTAACAGCTGGTTAAAGAAGTAATTTGCAGAATGAAATGTTCAGTATAGAGTCATTCTCTTGCCCAGGGAAGTGAATACTAGCAGCAAAGCAAAATCATGCCATGGGGAGTGGGTGGGGATTATTTTGAGGGTCTCTTCCCTGTAGTTTGAATTCCCATTTTGATTTCACTTCTCCTCGTGTGAGCCAAACCTTCAATTCTTTATTCTCATGCCATTTTCTGTTTTCCATCTTCCAGATCCCCCCCATACATTTATCAAATTTATTTATGCATCATTCAAAAACAAAAGCCATGCGATACCTTTAGTTTGTTGTTGTTCAGTCGCACAGTCAAGTCTGACTCTTCGCGACACCATGGACTAGATCATGCCAGACCCTCCTGTCTTCTGCCATCCTCTGAAGTTTGCTCAATTTCATGTTCGTTGCATCTATGACACTGTCTAACCATCTCATCCTTTACCGTCCCCATCTTCTTTGACCTTCAATCTTTCCCAGCATCAGGGTCTTCTCCACTGAGTGCTCCCTTCTCATTTAGTGGCCAAAGTATTTGAGCTTCAGTTTCATTATCTGGCTTTCCAGGGAACAGTCAGGGTTGATTTCTTTTAGGATTGACTGATTTGATCACCTTGCAGTCCAAGGGACTCTCAAGAGTCTTCTCCAGCACCATAGTTCAAAAGAATCTATTCTTCGGCGCTCGGCCTTCCTTATAGTCCAACTCTCGCAGCCATACATGACTACTGGGAATACCATTGCTTTGACCATGCGGACTTTTGTTGGCAGGGTGATGTCTCTACTTTTTATATACCTTTAGTTAGGACCAACCAAAATGACACAAAACAGTGAGCAAGATTTCAAATTCTCCAGTCATTTAAAGGAACAAAGCAGGTGGCAGGGAGGTAAAATGCAAGCAATTCCATGCTTAGCAAGTAGGCTTTTTAGTGGCCCACCAATCACTCTGGGGAATTACGTGCCTCTGGTAATTGAGAAGATGTAGTCAGGGATGTTATTATTACCGAGGCATGACGTGTCCCAACAGGAGAAGAGGGGACTCTGCAGGTGCAAAGCTGCTCTTTGTGGACTTTGACATAAAGCACTGAGGCAACCTGACCAGGAGCTCACCTAACTAATCCAGGAAATTTGATCCAGTTAAATTCACCTGGCAACTGTGCTCATGTCGAATATCTCAGCATGACTACCTTGGACTGAGTTTCAGGAGAACATAAATCATCTCCCAGATAGCCTGCTTCCTGCTGACCTCCATTTGGCCATCTTTGATCTGTACCCTGCTGACAGAACAAGCTATCACTTTTTAGACAAAGAATCAGTCTTGCAAAGAACAAGGTTTCTCTTAACAACAAAGCTGAGCGTGTCATCATGTGCATTTTCTAGAGGTACTGTCATATCAGCACTCAAAGTCAAGGAGGGGGTCACATCATTAACAGACTCCTAGTGGGTGGCAGTGACCTGGTTGCATTGAAATTGTTGGGACTTTTGCTGTACATTTCAGCAGCAGCAGCACTTAAATAGAAAAGGTGCAGAGGTGAGCATCAGAAGTGATACATGATACATGTTCAGAATACATATGGGGGGAAATTTAAAGGAGCTGGAGGTGTTCAGTTTTGGGATGGGAATGACAGGTTGGCATTAATGTCAGATAGCAACTGTTCCTCATAGATAGCAGCAAGAGGCGATGACCCCAATTCTGAAAAAGGTGTGCCCAGGAAGCTTCTATTGGAAAACAAAGGCTCACAAGAGCAAGCCAAAGCTGCCCTTCAGGTATTCAGTCATGGGAAGGAGCGGACTTCCTATACGCCATTCTTTCAGTTGTTTCACAGGTTTTCTCTGTCCTGCATTTCATTCCTTCAAAATTCTGATACTAGGGCATCAACAGTTAGCTGAAGTTTTCATTTTCTTCACTTTGGTTGTGTTTCGCTCTCTATGTTTCTAGTGAGCATTGATAAAACAGTGCAATAAAACAATCTTAACGTGATTGTTTGTATGATTGCGTCAAGATTTTCTATCAAGATTTAAAAAATTTTCTGCACTGATTTATTGAATTAGCTTAAATTGAATGAGTGCACC
This sequence comes from Gekko japonicus, assembly GCF_001447785.1. Taxonomy (NCBI): domain Eukaryota; kingdom Metazoa; phylum Chordata; class Lepidosauria; order Squamata; family Gekkonidae; genus Gekko; species Gekko japonicus. The sequence goes on from NW_015165989.1 coordinate 30,984, forward strand.
AGCATATTGGTAAACATGTCACCGTGCTAAATCTGAATTCAGTCATGCATACAATCACGCTTCAAAATTACTTGCAACCCTGCCACCCCTTGAGTTGTATCAGTGTATACAGGCATGAAGGAATTGAAATGGGTTGCAAATTGCACATGGAAAATTCTTCAGTGACCAGTTTGGAAATAAAACAAGGAATCATAACAATCTCCTACTGCAGTGACTCCGTTTTGTGCATAAAACCAGGTAGTCCAAGGAGACACTGCAGTAGTGACCGAGATTCAGTCCTAGCAACCTCCAGTTAAAGGACTTCAGGGAGCGGGGGGGTGGGGGTGGGGGGAAAAGAAGTTTGTCTGCTAGAAACGCTAGAGATCCACTGCCAGTCAGATAAGACAATATTCAGCCATGTGGACCAAATGCTGTTAGATAGGGCAGTTTCAGATGTTGGGAACATCATTCAACAATAGCATTTTATGTGTGGATGTCCCAGGTTCAGTTGCCAACATCTCTCCCTAAGAAAGATCTCAGGAGTCAGGTTCTGGGGATCCCTTTCTCTGTGTAGGACCCTGGAGAGGCTGTAGAGCCTCTGCAGTCCCAGTGAAAATAGACTCTGTACGTCGGCCTCCTAAACTAATATTTATTTGTTGACTTCAAAGGGAACCTGGGACAAATAGGAGGCAAAAGACATCCTTACCTTTCTAGCAATAATTATTCTATGGTGGTCATGTGAAAATTCAATTGCACTTCCAGGTGACCTTTAAAAAAATGCTCTAGAATACAGACTAATTTATAGCCCATGAAAGCTGTAAATAACACCTTAAAGGGGTAACTAGATTTTCTTAATATTAACTTACTAGTATTCCCTCCAACACAGCCTATCCCTTTGAATCCACATAATGAAGTGTAAGAGGTCTGTTGAAACATGTCATCTGGAAACTCTGATCTAAACAGAGAGGGGCTGAGTTGTCTTTGAAAGCACTAGAATCATAGAATCATAGAGTTGGAAGGGACCTCCGGGGTCATCTAGTCCAACCCTCTGCACAATGCAGGAAATTCATAAATACCTCCCCCTCCATAGCCCCAGTGAACAATGTTCCACACCCAGAAGATGACAAAAAGCCTCCAGGAGCCCTGGCCAAACCAGCTTGGAGAAAAATTGCTTCCTCACCCCAAACTGGCAATCAGCATTTTCCTGGGCATGTAAGAAAGGGCCACAAGAACTAAACACTGAGGCATCCCACCCTGCCCTCCCTCTCATGATCTGCCTAAGTTCACAAAATCAGTATTGCTGTCAGACAGCCATTTAGCCTCTGTCTGAAACCTTACAGAGCCCACCACCTCCCAAGGAAGCCTGTTCCACTGAGGAACTGCTCTACAGCATCACACTGCTGACTCATGTTCAGTGTATGGTCTACTAAGACCCCTAGATCCTTTTTGTACATACTACAGCCAAGACAAGACTACCCCAGTTTATAATTATGCATTTGATTTCTCCTACCCAAATGCAGAACTTTACATGTATCCCCACTGAAATTCATTTTGTTTAAGCCTAGTTTACCAGCCTGTCAAGATCATCCTGTATCCTGACTCTGTCTTCTACCTATTTGCTATGCCTCCCAATTTAGTATCATCTGCAAATTTAATAAGCATTCCCTCTATCCCTTCATCCACTGTGCTAGACTTCACTTGACAATGAATTTCACAGTACTACATCTATAACAAACAGGCACTCTTACATCTCCCCTGAACTGTGATTGTATTTATGCATGGCAGGAAGTGGCAGAATTTAAGAAGGTCCCTCCTGTTCTGATTTTAATGGATCCTCAGGTTCCTCTGGAGAGAGACTCTCCAGTATACTAGAATAAGGCTCTGTAGGGATTTGTAGGTGATGTTGAACCTGGAAGGTATGTGGGTCTTGCTGTCTTCCTCACACACCACCCTACCCACCTACCAGCAGATCTATCTTGTCAACCGTGCTGTTTCCAGCAACAGCCACCCAGTTGCTTCTTGGAAGCCCACAAGAAGGAATGAAAGCAGAAGCCCTCTCCTCGTTGTTTGCTGCCAGTGTCAGATATTTAGAAGTATGCTGCCTCTGAGCATGGAGGTTCCATGTTCAAAATCAGCCTTTCCATGTTCACGAAACTTTTCTTTTCTATTCAGCCAACTGTGGTGTAAAAGCAGGCTCGTAGCAATGAGCAATGCCCCACCCTGAATTTGCCCTGCCCCCCACGAAACAGCCGTGCCTTTTATTTTTGTTCTCCTCCCCCCACCTTTGCTTCCCAGTGAGATACAAGCCAAGCTGGAGCCTCTTTAGCAGGGGAGAAGCTGTTGGGAGTTCCAGATGCAATGTCCCCTGTCTTGGACCTCCAGACTGAGTGGTAAGAGAGGCTAAGGTTAGGGTTAGGGTTCCTTCCTGTATCTACTCTTCTGCCTCTGTCCTCTTTGATATGCAGATTGTCATCTCAGGGACCAATTTCCCTTTTCCTGCTTCTCTGTCACTCTGAATGAAGACTTGCTCTCTACCTGCACCCACCAACAGAAGGACATGCATGTACAGAAAAGTCTTTTCTGAAATCCTTCCTGCCTGAGCCAGATGGCCTTAGCTGGTGACATTGTAGTGTGATTTTTCTCACCTGTCCAGATGGCCAGGCCACATATCCATATGCAAGACACTTTGACACCTCTGTCAGGATAGAGCGACTTGCCGGCACCTTCCCAAGCATGGGAAGAGCTATGCCCAGTACATTAGCACATCAAAAGCATTCCCTGACATGACACATGGTCACTGGAAGAGGCTGGAGTGGGATGCCCAACTCCTAGCCAATCAAAACATACCTTGCCTGACAATGCATGGTAACCAGAGATTGGACACGCCTCCCCACTCTCGCACTATTGGGTAAATGGCCATACCTGGTGGTGACGGAAGGGGGGTATAACTGCAATAATCCATATGGGGAAAGGAGTTCCTCTCTGGAGACAAAGAGTACTTTTGGACTAGCTGCATGCTTGTACCATGGAGTTTTGCTACTAGGCCTCCAAGCTGGACTTAGCTGCCCACAGCACCATGGGGTTCCTTTTCAAGATTCCCTGGTGAGACCTTGGACTATTTGCACACAAGCCTGGTAACTATGGAATACCTCTGTTGTGTAGTTAGAGCTGAACAAGCTATAGATATCATTTGTTTTCTTATCTTTTGCTAGTCTCATGTTATATGCATACTTATGTACTGAATAAAGATAATATATAATCAATCATATCTGGACTTGTTTCCTCTGTTGCAACCTGATTTCTAAGACTGAATCTTGCGTCTAAGCCGTTCGCCTAAGGAGGCTACCACTGTGTTAATTAATTGTTTGCAGTCCTGGTACAGAGCTGGTAAAGTTGGTAAGTCCTATGCTAAAGCCTTTGACTGTGTGGATCACAACAAACTATGGCAGGTCCTTAAAGAGTTGGGAGTACCAGACCACCTCACATGTCTCTTGAGAAACCTGTATAAGGGTCAAGAAGCAACAGTTAGAACCGGATATGGAACAACTGATTGGTTTAGCATAGGAAAAGGAGTACGACAAGGATGTATATTGTCACCTTGCTTATTTAATATATATGCAGAGTACATCATGCGAAATGCTGGCCTGGATGAATCACAAGCGGGAATTAAGATTGCTGGGGAAAAGATCAACAACCTCAGATATGCTGACGATACCACTCTAATGGCAGAAAGTGAAGAGGACCTCAAGAGCCTCTTACTCAGGGCAAAAGAGGAGAGCGCAAAAGTGGGCTTGAAGCTCAACCCTAATGCTGGGAAAGATTGAAGGTCAAAGAAGACGGAAACAGCAAAGGATGAGATGGTTAGACAGTGTCATAAATGCAATGAACATGAAGTTGAGCAAACTCCAGAGGACGGCGGAAGACAGGAAGGGCTGGCGTGATCTGGTCCATGGGGTCGCGAAGAGTCGGACTCGACTGTGCAACTGAACAACAACAAAAAATAAATTAAGCAGGAGTTTGGGATCTCTGCTCCTGAGCTTTGGAGGGGACCTTTTAAAAAGAGGTCCTGGTGGCAGTGACTACTGGTAAGGCCTGGAGAGTGTACAGACATTCTTCTGGGGCTTGTTTAATTGGTGCTGAATGCTTGGTTTAACTCCCATCCCTGGAATGGGGTGAGAGAGAAAACTTTGACAATGTGGTCCTCTCTTGGCACCATGGGGCAGACGGGCCCCTCGCAATCCGCCTCCATCCTTTAGCTAGTAAGTTAGTAATCCATCAATCTCTGCTCTTTCCTATCCAAAGTGTACTTCTCAAATAAAGAGAGAAGTATTTCTCTTCTAAACTTGCAGTCTGGCTCTGTGTAGCTTTGTAAGCTGAGTAACCTGGTAAAGTGACGCTCTTGTGTCTGTGTCCTGTGTCTGTGTCCTGTGTTTCTGGCCACTGTGTGATTCAGAGTGTTGGACTGGATGGGCCACTGGTCTGATCCAACATTGGCTTCTCTTATGTTCTTATGGGAACTCTCAGTCTGGGGCAAGGGATGCTCTGTAAAAAGGGGGGGGGATCAACAGTGGGAGGGCTTCAAGTGTCCTGGCCCCACTGCTGGACCTCCTGATGGCACCTGGTATTTTTGGCCAGTGTGTGACACAGAGTGTTGGACTGGATGGGCCATTGGCCTGATCCAACATTGGCATCTCTTATGTTCTTATGTTTTTATAGGAGCTCTCCATCTGGGGCAAGTGATGCTCTGTATTCTTGGTGCTTCTGGGGGGGGGCAACAGTGGGAGGGCTTCTAGTGTCCTGACCCCACCGGTGGGCCTCCTGATGGCCCCTGGTATTTCTGGCCACTGTGTGACACAGAGTGTTGGACTGGATGGGCCTTTGGCCTGATCCAACATCTCTTATGTCCTTATGTCCTTATGTCCTGCGTTTGTAGCTTTATTTGAGCACTCTGCTAACTGATGGTGACTGGACTAGCCATGCCAGTTAACCAGCAGCAGGGGAGGCGGGGCCTCTCCAGGCTGGAGCTGGGTGCTCCCAGGAACAAAGCTGAGGAGAGGGGTGGGGCAGGGCAGAGAGTCTGGCTGGGGGCACCCCGAGGCCACGCTTTAGCCCAGCTGGGAGTTTGGGTGGATGTTAAGCTGCCGACCCGAGTTGCCGCACGACGGAGTGAGCTCCCGTCTCTGGCCCCAGCTCCTGCCAACCTAGCAGTTCGAAAGCAAGAAATTGCAAGTAGATAAATAGGTACCACTTCGGTGGGAAGGGAACAGTGTCCTGTGCGCCTCGGCGTCTAGTCATGCTGGCCACATGACCACGGAAACATCTTCGGACAGCGCTGGCTCTTCGGCTTTGAAACAGAGATGAGCCTAGAGTCGGACTCGATTGGCTTTCGAGCAAGGGAACCTTTACCTTTACTTAAGCTGCCTCAATAAACTGAGGCCCTGGCCCCAAACTAACATCATCATTAACATGCCAATGTGAGACGCTGCTAATGCTCGCCATCACCCATGAATAGCACTAGCAATTTACGCTGTGTTTTATAATTGTATTGTTGTGGTTTTATCTAACTCTGTGTTTTAGTGTTCTAATATGTTTCATGTAAGCCACCCTGAGCCTGCCTTGGCAGGGAGGGTGGGATACAAATCAAATCAATCAATCAATCAATCAATGAGTGTGTGGCTTCCGCCCCTCCCCTACCTCCTGTCTGGATTTGCAAAAAAGACTCAAACTTTGTTTTGTGTAAGCAGGATTTCAAGTTTTCAGGGTGTTCATAGTGTATACTGCATATTTTATAGTCACCTAATGTGACAATGTCTTTGAATCTTGAACTGTAATTCCATAATGGCAAGCAGCAGACACTGCTTTTTTCCACAGAGGGATTAAGAAATAGTGTTTCTTCACTTCAAAGACTTCTTGGGATAACCCATCTAAGGAGGGAATGTAGAGCTACTGTAAGCTCTTGGAGGATTGGCTACACTAGGGGTGTGTGGCCTAATATGCAAAGGAGCTCCTGCTGCCAGTAGAGCCCTGTGAGGTCTTCATGTAGAACAGGTAGTTGTTAGCAAAGGAGTGAGGTGAACAAGAAGGGGGAGGGGTTAGGGTTTCAGGTTTCTCCCTCAGAATGAGCCATGTAGCCAAATACTTCACAGGGGTCACCTCTCTTCTTTCATTCTAAGGAAACCAAAACATCGGTTTAGCATCGGTTTGCAGGGTTGTTTTGTTTTGAGGAATTGACTTCCTTTCTCTTTCAAGTTGTGATTCTCTCAATCTCAAATACGTTTAGGGGGGGGGAACCACTGGCCTGCAATCAGACCCTCACTGTGCTGATGTGCCTAATTTAGTCATTTTCCCCTGCTGCTTATTACACCACCTTTCCTCTGTGGTTCGATTCCATTTTCGCCTCCATTTCCTGGACTAGACCATCTTTCTGCCTTGTGTCTCTTCCCTCCCTGCTTGCTTCTCAGTGCTATTTCTTTCCTGGTGGTGTGTTTGACCTCCTCACATTATTTAGTCCATTGGTTTCTGTTCCATGCCCAACTTATAGAGGTTGGGGTGCAGAAAGTAATGACCTTGGAACACTTTTAGAGCTTTCTTCTTGGTGTGATTCTAAAGGAGCTATCTACTAATAGAGAATCCATTGTTGAGTCCTGGATACTGGCCCAACCGCAAAGTTCTTGTATCAAATCACTACTACCAGATGAGGTAGGTGACCACTGGGAGATAAGGGATACTTGGTTTAAAACCAAATGGATTATCGTTTAACCTTCTTTGTAGAATAATCCCTTGTTGAGACTTTGCACTACATCATAGCTCATTCCTAACAAAATAAATAAATAAATAACGATGTGTTCACCACCACTGCAGTCATCCCCCCCCCCAATAAAATTTTTCTGGCTACGGGGCTGAAAAGCAAGCAACCTTTCTTTAGCGGTACCTTTTCTGACTCTTCCTTCCTGCCTCAGAAGATGCTGAAACATCTTCCCTCAATGCATTGTGGGGACAAGCTCTGATCTCACCACCTCTGCTTGAATCTCTCCCCCCCCCCAAGCTTTGTGTGAGTGGATCAAATGCCAGCAGGTGACATCATTATGAACCTAACTTGAGAATGCCATAAAATGTCAGCCCTTGAAATTAACCCCAAAGGGTCAGATCCTTCTTCCAGAAGTGGGGAGAACTGCCCTAGGTTCTCCTGGCTGTTTGTAATGGTAATTTTCAAAGGACCTCCTTGCCTTTGAACCTTCAAAAAGGTAAGTTTATCAGACAAACCAAATGGAGTTATATGGAACTGCTTCACAACCAGTGTCAGAGTCCATAGTGAAGTGGAGAAAGGCTGAATGACTTGAAACACATGTGTGCACACACACAAAGAACTTTCTTGCACTCACAGGAAAGTAACTTGAGAGAGCCCAGCCACAGCAATTTCTTTATGGTGGGAAAGAAAAAACTCAGGGATATCAGAAGGATGAAAAAATGCCACTCATTTCTGGGCCCTTCTGTGGAACTAGACTCTTTGAAATGTCCATCAGCTTGAGAGAGCTGTCAGGTTGCAAAGACTAGAAATGTATATTAGTATGGCTGTGGGCACACGGGCAGGAAAATGCGGGGGGGGGGAAGCGTGGCTGTTTGTCCCGGGGCTAAAAAATGCACGGTTGCTCGAGCAGACCTACCATGGAGGTCCCGTGGAGGTCCCGTGGTAGGGGGGAGGTGCCGATTACTCCACAGTCCTGCAGCGCGGCAAAGAAGCGGGGTGTGGGGAAAACAGGATGGGGGGGTTTAAACTCAAATGTGTGCATGCTCCCTTGGTGCTTGTGCGCATCCATGGAGACTTTAAAAAAACAAAACCTTTTTGCGAGGGAACACGGGCGGGCGCCGGAACTACCACCGGAAACATGATCAGACGCCCGCCCTTGCCCCGCGGTTATCAGAAACTAGTACCTCAGAGGTACTAGTTTTTAACTGCGCATCTCTAAAGAGCCTCTTACTCAGGGTAAAAGAGGAGAGCGCAAAAGTGGGCTTGAAGCTCAACATCAAGAAAACTAAGATCATGGCATCCGGCCCCATCACTCCTTGGCAAATAGAAGGGGAAGTCGTGGAAGTAGTGACAGACTTCACGTTCCTGGGATCCCAAATCACTGCAGACAGTGACAGCAGCCATGAAATTAAAAGACACCTGTTCCTTTGGGAGGAAAGCGATGGCGAACCTAAACAGCATGATAAAAAGTAGAGACATCACCCTGCCAACAAAAGTCCACATGGTCAAAGCAATGGTATTCCCAGTAGTCATGTATGGCTGTGAGAGTTGGACTATAAGGAAGGCCGAACGCCGAAGAATAGATTCTTTTGAACTAGGGTGCTGGAGAAGAGTCTTGAGAGTCCCTCGGACTGCAAGAAGATCAGATCAGTCAATCCTAAAAGAAATCAACCCTGACGGTTCCCTGGAAGGCCAGATAATGAAACTGAAGCTCAAATACTTTGGCCACCAAATGAGAAGGGAGCACTCACTGGAGAAGACCCTGATGCTGGGAAAGATTGAAGGTCAAAGAAGACGGGGACGGCAAAGGATGAGATGGTTAGACAGTGAAATAGATGCAACGAACATGAAATTGAGCCAACTTCAGAGGATGGCGGAAGACAGGAAGGCTGACGTGATCTAGTCCATGGGGTCGCAAAGAGTCGGACTCGACTGTGTGACTGAACAACAACAAAAATAACATTAGAGAATCACAGATCAGATTAACAATTGCAAAGAACAAAGAAAGCCGTGCTATACACTATAAAAATATTATATTGGGATTATTTTTACAATTTTAACAATTACAATTGAACAGTGCATTAACAAACGATTATAGCATCATAGCAAGAAGGGAGTCCAAGGTGTAGCATTTGAAATTAATGAAGTTTTCCGGGCTACTAAGTCGTTTCGAGAATCTTCCTCTGAACTGGACTATTTCCTTTCAACAATAAATATAATATACAATATTACAAAGGGCAATGTACCATATGAATTTGATATAATTCTAATAACATTATTTTCATACATATAGTTGTCTCCTGGTATCCATTCATTGTAGAAATAAAGTATTTTTAAGAACCAATCTATTCTATGTGGCTATTTCTGTGAATCTCTAAAAGAGAATATATAAAAATTATAGCCAATGTATCAAACTTGATCATTTAACAATATACAAAATCTAAAAACATTTTTCTACAAGGGATTGCCACTCACCTGTAATTTCTGCATAATTCCTAAAGTGCAACTATAGTAGCAAATGGGCCATCTGAAAAGCGAGGTTGAAGCCTTAGCATACTTTTAATGTAACTAACCATTGGTAAATTGTATTCTTACAATATTTAGATAAGATAAAAACTTAACGATATACAAGCTGGTGCTTGAGCTATCTAATGAAATTTAAAACTAAACTAACCTCTCTAGTTGTATCCTAAGTATAGAATTTATAAAAATAACAAAGAAAAATCAGTGGTCTGATTAAGTCAGTAAGGCTGAACTGTTCTCAGTTTATATATCCAAAAAGCTTCCCATTGAAGAAGATATTTGGGTACATCTATCGGGTTATATCTATGTGGTTTGTCTCTAGAACCAACACTTTCCATTCTTCAAAATTATGATTGTAGTCCATATAGTGTTGTGCCAGGGGCGCATCTGGGCATTTGTGTTTGATGCAAGATTTATGTTCTGTAATTCATGTGCTCAAAGAGCGTATAGATTTCCCTATGTAATTAAGTCCACATGGACATTGGACAAGGTATATTATTCTCTTAGTTGAACAGAGAAAAGGGAGATATTACTTCTATACTTACCTCTGGGAAATCCAGAACTTGAGTTTCCCAAATATGGGCACAGATTGAGCACCTAGCACAGTTATGATGTCCAGTGATTACTGGTTCTATTACATTGGTAGGTAAAATGTCTGCTCTTATTAAAGAGTCACATAAGCTATTCGTTTTGCGAAAGCCTATAAAAGGATTCTCAGTGCATCCTGATGGCCACCACCTCCTTGTCCCACACCAACCAATTGTGTTCCGTTTCAGTGAATTTACATGACACATAGGCAAGGGGATGTAACAACCCATCAGCCCCCTCCTGCAAGATCGTACCCCCCATGGCCACGTCCAATGCATCAACTTGGACAATGAATTTTTTATTATCATCGGGGTGGGCAAGCACCAGCTCTGACATAAAGAGAGCTTTGAGCCAGTCAAACGCCTCCTGACATTCTGCTGTCCACTGCAGTTTTGCCCCTAGTTTGGTCGTGTCAGGACCTTTTCCTTTAGTTTTTAACAAGTCAGTAAGTGGTAAGCTGATTTGGGCAAAATTGGGCAGAAAATTTCGATAGAGATTCGAGAAACCGAGGAAGGATTGTAGTTGGCATTGGGTACGAGGGGCTTCCCACCCCATTGGGTACGAGGGGCTTCCCACCCCTGAACCTTCCTCGGGTCCATTTCCAGTCCCTTCTCAGATATCTTCTATTCCAAAAAGTCAATGGCCGATTTGTAGAATTCACATTTGGACAGTTTGGCAAAGAGTTTGTGCTTCTGTAACGTCTGGAGAACCTCCCTCACTAGTTTCACATGCGAGGGGAGGTCCGGGGTGTACAATAAAATGTCATCCAAGTAAACAAGGGCCCCCTTAAACAAATGCTTGTGTAACACCTCGTTGATCAGATTCATAAACACTCCCAGAGCGCCCTGGAGGCCGAATGGCTGTCAGCGAGCTGCCATCTCTTTGCTGTAACGTCTCACGTCCCTTCCTTCTCCCCCCCCCCCCCTTTGTAGTTGTAATGTTTTTTCCGTTAGGCAACTGCTGTAACCAAGGTCGCCAGCTGGTGAGAAGTGGGAGTTATGTCTTCGCGCTCATGCTTGTTTAGCTTTACCCGTGTGAAAGGAACTTGTGTTTAGGAAACCGGGCGTTACTTTCTCATGTAACTTCGCGCCCTTTCTAATCTCCCCGTTTCCAGCGGGAAGTGGGACCATTGGTCCAAACCTTGTTCAAAATCCCTTTATTATACCTGTACTGCTGTCTAACGTCATTCCAATCAATTCCTGTGTGTTCGTGATCAACCATGTCTTTGAAATAAATCTTGCTTTACTTTTGAACATGGATCTATTCTCATGCTTGGGGATCTAACAATGGCATCACTCTATATTCAAACTGGCCAGGGTGTGTGTGTTCAAAGTGGTTTTGTGTTCATCCCCCTCCTTTATGCGGACTCGAAAGTACACATCCCGAAGATCCAATTTGGAAAAGATTGTCCCCTTTGCCGCCTCAGCCAACAGGTCTTTGATAAGCGGCATCAGGTATACGTTAGTGGAAGAGACTGTGTTCAAACCCTTGTAACTGGTGCACAGCCGTAGCCCCCCATCTTTCTTTTTATGGAACAGAACTGGGGCAGTGAATGGGGAGGAAGCCAGGCGAATTAACCCCCTAGCTAGGTTCTTGTCAATAAACTTGTGTAGTTCATCCTTTTCAGCTGGCCCCATTGCATAAATGCATCCCTTTGGCAATTTATGCTCTGGTAAGAGTTCGATGCTACAGTCAGAGTGTCTGTGGGGTGTCATTGTCAGCTATGCTGCCATGATGGGGGGGGGAATCCATTCTCTTCCTCTGTGGGCCAGATGCTGCTTCTTTACTTTTGGTTCTGTACTGCTTGCTTATCAATGACCTTGCAGGTTGCTGGTGTAGTGCCTGGGATGCCTGGAACCGTGGGAGTGCTTTCGGTTCCCAGCTGCAGCCTCTAACGGCCTGGGGACCCTTCTCCCACGTGCGGGAGCCAGGCTAATTGGCTTATGGAATACCCTATATTCCATTATGCTTGTAGGAAAGTTGCCATTCTTAACAGTGCCTATGTTAATGTCTATATAACTCTGCAATAAAGTATAACCTTTCTGATAAGCGTGTACTCCGTTGTTGGCTGTGGAACCTGACAGTCATTAATTATATTCCAATATTTAAAAATAATACTCCGAATTGAATATGCTAGGGGTGTAAAGTCAAAAGCACAACTAATCCTCATTTTAGACCTGATCTGTCTCTACAAATAAACTAGTCCATTGGATGTTATATTCATGTTGTATATGCCTGTGTAATAATTCCCGGGGGATATCCCTGATGCAGAAGTTGATTATAAAGTCCAAGACTTTCTTACTCAAAGTCTTCAAAAAAAGTTGAGTTCCTTTTAATATGCAGAAATTGGCCATAAGGAAGATTTTGCCTAAGGTGTCTGTCATGGAAAGAAGAGTAATGAAGGTAAGATTTCTTATCCGTGGTTTTCTTAAAGGGACATACTGTCAAGCTGTGATCCCATATGAAAATGGTAGTATCTAAGAAGTTAATATGGGACTTAGAAAACTGATATGTAAATTGGATAGATTCATGAAGATGGTTAAGCCATTCCACAAATTCTTGTATAATAGAAACATCATCCAGAATTAAAAATAAATTGTCAAGATATCTTTTATAATTAAATGTGTTTATGGAAAGGATTATAAAATGTATTATTAATCCATTTAGTTTCAAAATTGTCCATAAATAGGTTTGTCACACTCGGACCAAAGGAGCTCCCCATGGCTACCCCTCTGATCTGGACAAAAACCTCATCTTGAAAACGGAGTTTTCCCCCCTCAAAAATTATATCCACTAGGTCTAGGAGAAAATGAGTTGGAGGAAAAGGAGGATTTCTCTTTTCCAGTATTGAGAGTATACACAATCTTGCCTCTTCACGAGGTATATTGGTGTATAGGGACATGACATCGTGCCATTAAAACTGCCTCAGATGGTAGTATGAGCCCTTCAATTTTCTGGATGAAATCCTTGGTATCTTTAAGGTAAGATGGAATAATGGAAACAAAAGGTTGAAGAAAGGAATCTAAATATTTAGACAGTGGTTCCAAAATGGAGTTGGAGCCTGACACAATCAGGCGCCTGGGAGGAGGCATCCCTGGTTTATGTACCTCAGGTAAGATGTAAAAAATGGGCACATGGGGAAAAGAATTAACCCGAAAGGAGGCAGTCTGCTCATCAATATGGTCTAAGGCTAATGCCTCTCGGACTGTGATCTTAATTGTATTAGAGATATCATCCACTGGGTCAAATGCAATACATTTATAAACATCTGCGTTATTAAGTTGCCTCATAATTTCATTAACATACTCCTGTTTGTTCATGCGTACAGTGCCCCTTCCTTTATCTGCTTCTTTTATGATAAGGGACTCATCTTTAGAAAGATTCTTATGAAGTTCTGTCTTTTTAAGAGAAAGGTTGTACTGAACAGAGAATCTGTTTTGTTCCATTCTGTCAATTTCTTGCAATATGCGTCTTTCAAAGACAGTAATAGATGGATTGCTTATAGTAGGAACAAATTGCAATTTGGTTCTAAATGGATTATAAACTAAAGAAGTCGAGTCTCCAAATAAAGCTTTTAATTTTAATATTCTAATTAGACTAAATACATCAATGCGAGTGCAGAAAGAATTATACTTAGGAGTAGGAACATAACTATATGTATGTAAAGAATTTTATTGGAATTATATCAAATTCATATGGTACATTGCACATTGTAATATTGTATATATATATTTTTTGAGAGTTCAGAGGAAGATTCTCGAAATGACTTGGTAGTCCGGAAAACTTCATTAACTTCAAATGTTACACCTTGGACTCCCTTCTTGCTATGATGCTATAATCGTTTGTGAAAAGTACGCAGACAGAGAGTGATTTCAGCAAAATGTACTTTATTCGAGCAGGAACAAGACAGTTTTGGCCGGCTCACAGGCCGGCTTATATTCCCCAAAAAACCGCCACCCAAAACACCCCCTACACTTCCCAATAGGTTATTTACAGTGGCCGAGAGTCCCATTGGCTCTCGGCCAGAAACCTAGCCCACTGATTGGAGCGGGCTAGGATCCGCATAGTCTATTGTCTCTTGGAGTGAAGCTCAATGTTTGTCTCTGAACTTGTAAGGACTTGTCAGGACTGTTTGTCTCTGGACTTGTCTGGACTTGTCTGGACTTGTCAGGACTGGATACATTACACCCCTCTCCCCCCTTGGTCCGCAATGCACCCACAGACAAAGTCCTTCAGGTGGGGTGGTAACTTTCTGGTGCGGGTAGAGCAGTGAGGTTTCAGGACTGCTGTGGCTTCTACCCCAAGAGCCCTTGGAGGAGGGCTGGCCGGGAGAGGCGCTGGGGGCAGCGGTGCCAGTGTCCCCGGTGCCTCCAGAAGAGGTATCTTGGGTTCAACCAAAGGCAGAGGCCGGGGGTCGGCCACCGGGAATTGGGCCTGGGGTGAGGTCTCCAGAACCTCGGCCATGTCCACGTCCTCGGGGTCCAATGGCATCATCCGGCGGCGTAGCTGGTCGATGTGCCGGTGTAGAACTTGGCTGTCCTCACAAGAGACCTCATATGATCTGGGGCCCTTAACTTGTATGACTTGTGCCGGGATCCAGGTGGGCCCCCAGGCGTATTTCCATACGTACACGGGAACTTCCGGGAAGAAACCCCTGGCTGCATCATGCATCTCCGTGCTTGGTGCCTCTGTCGATGCCCGGTCGGGGTGCAGATGATCCAACCCAGTTGCCAGGCAGTGACCTAGAAGTAGCTCTGCCGGACTGCGCCCTGTAGTGGTGTGGGGCATTGTGTGCTGGCCGAAAAAGAAAGCTGCCAGTTTATAATCCCAGTCTGGGGAGTCCACGCGGTGGAGAGCGTCCTTGGTGGTTCTGACCATGCGCTCAGCCTGGCCGTTGGTGGCAGGGTGGCAGCCCAGACGTGGCAGATTCCGTAGTAGCTCGTGAATTCCTGGAACTTCGCTGACGTGAATGCCATCCCGTTTTCCGTGACCAGCGTGTCAGGGATTCCCTGGGCGCTTAAGATTCGCCACATTGCCCGGATGGCTGCCATCAAGGAGGTGGAGGGCACGGGAACTACCTCCAGCCACTTGCTGAAGGAATCCACCAGGATAAAGAAGAGTTGCCCCTGGAACGGTCCCACAAAGTCCAAGTGTAACTGGGACCAGGGGCGGTGGGAAGATTCCCAGGCCCATTCCAGGGCTCGGGGAGGCTCGGGCCGGGACGCTTGGCAGGGGTTGCACCACTTCACCACGTCCTCTATGTCCCGGTCCAACCCCGACCACCAGATGTAGCTCCGGGCCAAGGCTTTCATGTGCACCACCATGGGGTGCATTTCGTGAAGGGCGGTGAGGACCTGCTCCCATGGTGGTTTTGGGATAACCACCCTACTACCCCACATGACACAGCCCCGGTGTACGGACAGCTCATCCTTCCGGGAAGCAAAGGGCATTATGTCAGGGTCTCCTTTGGCTGCGGGCCACCCCCTCACCACCCAGTCCAAGACCTGGCAAAGTACCTTATCCTTGGAGGTGCCGCGAGCCACCTCCACGATGTGGACCAGCCGATCCAGAAGGGACTCCAGAAGAGTGATCTGGTGGGCAGGAGCCAGAGCCGGGTCACAGACCAGGAGCGGCAGGTGGCTCAAGGCATCCTTACCAGGGCAATGGACGAGAGCGTAGGAGTATCCCGCCAGGAAAATAGACCAGCGGAGCACCCAGGGCAAAATCATCTGGGGGGTCTGGCAGTCGGGGGCCAGGAGGCCCAGCAGCAGCTTGTGGTCCATGAGGACTGTGAAGGGCCGCCTGTACAGATAGTGGTGAAACTTTTTCACCCCCACCACAATTGCCAGGGCCTCCTTATCTATCTGAGCATAATTGCACTCAGCCGCTGACAGAGTCCTGGAATAGTACGCAACCAGGACCTCACAGCCGTCTGGCAGCCTATGGCCCAGTACCGCTCCCACCCCATAGGGGGAAGCGTCACAGGCCAGCACCACTGGGAGCGCCTCATTGAAATGTGCCAGGACTGCATTTGAGATGAGCAGGTCTTTGACCACCTGGAACGCAGCTGCTTGCGGCGGACCCCAGACCCAAGGTGCCGACTTGTCCAGGAGGCGATGGAGCGGTTCTGCAACTGCAGCTTTGAGGGGCAAAAAGGAGTGTTAGAAGTTCAGGAGCCCCCAAAAGGCCTGCAGTTCGGACTTGGACGCTGGAGGCGGTGCTTGCGTGATAGCGGTCACCTTGTCCACGGTGGGATGGATTGCCGCAGCGCTGACCGCGAAACCCAGGAACTCAACGCACAGCACCCCCAAGAGACATTTCTCCTGCTTGACTTTGAGCCCTGCTGCGTTGAAACGTTGTAGAACGGCCCGCAGATGGTCTGCAAAGGATGAGTCATCTGGCGCGGCAATCAGCACATCGTCTAGAAATGGCTGAACCCCGGGGATGCCTTTCAGGAGAGAATCCATAAAAGATTGAAAAATCCCTGGTGCGACTGAGACTCCGAACTGGAGGCGGTGAACCTTGAATGCCCCCCTGTGCATTGTGATCGTTTGGGCTTCGGCTGTGGCGGCATCAACCGGCAGTTGTTGATACGCCTGTGCTAAGTCCAACTTGCCAAAAACCCGGGCCCCCGCCAAAGCCGCCAACATGTGGCTCACCATTGACACTGGATAAGTGTGTGCCTGCAGAGCCTTGTTTAGCGTGCATTTATAATCTGCACAAATGTGCACATCCCCGTTGGGCTTCACCAGGGTGACTATGGAGGTCTCCCATCGTGCCGATGTGACTGGTTCCAGAACCCCTTGTTCCACTAAGCGGTCTAGCTCGGCCTCGATTTTAGGCTTCATCGCTAGGGGCGGCAGCCTGGCCTTGACATGAATGGGCCACACCGCCGGGTCTAGGTCCAGGGAGATGGGGGGGCAGAGAAAGATCCCAGTGTGCCATCAAAAACACGGGGAAATTCCGTACACACCGCGCCAAAATCCCGTGACCTGACCTGATGGATTCCATTCAGAGAGAGTCCCAGGGCCTCGAACCAAGAGAGTCGTAGCAGGCTGGAGAGAGGCCTATCCACCACCAGCAGGTCTAGGGTGCCATTAAAGTCTTGGAACTGTACCCGGAACTTGCCCCAGCCCAGCACCGCCACGGGGTTCTTATTGAAGTCCCTTAACCAGAAACCCCGCGACTTCTGCAGGGGCGGGACCCCCTTTGGACACAGTGTGCGGAGCGTATCCCTGGAGATAATGGAGTAAGTCGACCCTGTGCCGATCTCCACGCTGCAGGGTGAACCCTCTATAAGGACCGTGACATGCAACTTGTTGGGGCCATCGGGGGGCAAGTTACAGACCTGGTGTTGTGGGAAGTGGGCCGATATGGAGTGGAGGTCACTGGGCGGCTCTGGCGTAGTCTGGTGTGCGGACGACTTCAGGCATTGTCCTTTGGAGCGGCAAACCCGGGAGATGTGCCCCGATTTCTTGCAGGAGCGGCAGACTGCGTTTCGGAAGGGGCACTACCGGTGCTCGTGGCCCTAACCACAGCTGGTGCATGGGGCCGAGGCGGTCGAAGTGGCCTTGCTCACGTTGGTGGATGGCTGAGACGACCAACGACGGACCTGGTGCACTTCGTCCTCATCTGAGGCATCAGGGTCGGCTGTCGCTTGTGTGTGATGGACCGCCTTGGCGCGGCGGTCTTGGTCTGCCTTTTCGTATGCCGTGGCCTCCCGGATTGCCTTTTCCAGGTCCAGGTCATCCTGGATTACCAGCTTCCTCTGAAGCTTTGGCTCTCGGAGTCCCACGAGGAACTGGTTGAGAGTTTTGGCTAGGTTGGAGAAGGAGCACCTGGTCGCACT